>NC_092873.1:309859966-310159966 GCF_028372415.1 Notamacropus eugenii
TCTCTCTCTCTCTCTCTGTCTCTCTCTCTTTCTCTCTCCCTTTCTCTCTCTCTCTCTTCTTTCTCTCTCTCTTTCTTTCTGTCTCTGTCTCTCTCTGTCTCTCTCTTTCTCTCTCCCTTTCTCTCTCTCTCCCCTTTCTCTCTCTCTCTTTCTCTCTCTCTGTCTCTCTCTCTTTCTCTCTCTCTCTCCCTTTCTCTCTCTCTCTCCCTTTCTCTCTCTCTCTCTGTCTCTCTGTCTCTTTCTCTCTCTCTGCCTCTCTCTCTTTCTCTGTCTCTGTCTCTCTCTTTCTATCTTTCTCTGTCTCTCTCTGTCTCTGTCTCTCTCTGTCTCTCTCTTTCTCTCTCTCTCCCTTTCTCTCTCTCTTTCTCTCTCTCTCTGTCTCTCTTTCTCTCTCTTTCTCTCTCTCTCTCTGTCCTCTCTCCCTTTCTCTCTCTCTTCCTCTCTGTCTCTCTCTCTGTCTCCCCCCCTCTCCTCTTCTTGATCTCTTTCCTCTCTCTTTCCCTCTCATTCTTTGTTTCTTCTCTTTCTCCCCTCTTTTTTGCTCTCCTGCTGCCTTCCCCTCCTTTTTCCCTCCCTTTATTTTTGTCTCTCGCTCTTTCCTCTCTTTTACTCTCTTCTTCTTTCTCCTTCTTTGTCCCTTTCCTCTCCCCTACCTGAGCAATTCATGAAGAGTAACACAGATTTCTTTGCCAAGTCTCAAACTCCAGCCCTGAGCCCTCTGGTGCCCAGACTAATGCAACTAATAGAGAGGTTAAAGGATCAAAAAAGCCAGTATTTGGGGATAGGAGGGACTTTGGAAGCCGTCCTCGTTTAGCCCTCTCACTATGCAGCAGAAGAAGAAACAGAGGGTCCAGGAAAGTTAGGTGATTTGCTCAAAGTCTTGAAGGACATAAGTCCCATAGTTGGGATTTGAACTCAGGTCCCCTGACTCCAGGTTGGTAGGGCTCTGTTACCCTGCAACCACTGGGTCATAGGGATCATCAACTGAGAGCTGGAAGGGACCTAGAAAGGACCATTTCTTTCAGTCCCTTCATTTTACCGAGAAGTAAACTAAGGCTGAAATGAAGTGACTTGCCCAATGAAATGGCATGGCTAGAATTTGAATTCAGATCTTTGGACTTCAAATTGAGAACTTTCCCCTTGCTCTATGCTATTTCTTATATTCATTTTCACAAGAGTTTCATTTTCTATTTTCCCTTGTGTCCCACAGTGCCTAGCACAGTGCCTGGCATGTAGTAGGTTCTTAATTAAATAAATTAAACAACTGCAACTATAACAACTAACATGTATATGGCATTTACCAGGGGGCATTTTACAATTATTATCTCAATTGATCTTTAAACTGTTTTTAATTGTTTTTTTAATCTCTCTTTTTAAAATCTTTAATGGAGAATCTTAATGGGGAAAGACTGCAAAGAAGAGGAAAAAGCTCTATAATGGTGTGAATATAATGGAAAAACAAAGAATATTTTTAAGAAAAAACAATCAAGGGAGAGTGGGGTATGTACACAAAGGAAGTTAGCCAGCGAGGAGTTTTATGGAGAAAATGTCCTTCACTAGAGGCACTCCCCTGTGATCCTGGCCTTTCCTTGAGCCTGTCCCCTTACTGTCTATCAGAGTCCCTTAGCTTCTGGCGGAGACACATCTGAGAGTGCAGGGCTGGGCTTCGAGTGTGTTGTCAAATACTGTTGTTGTCAAGTCATTTCAGTTGTGCTCGACTCTTGGTGACCCCTTCTGAGATTTTCTTGGCAGAGATACTGCAATGGTTTGCCATTTCCTTCTCCAGCTCATTTTACAGATGAGAAACTGAGGCAAACAGGGTTAAGTGACTTGTCCAAGGTCACACCGTTACTAAGTGTATGAGTTTGATTACTGAATTTGAACTCAGGTCTTCCTGACTCTTGACTTGTGCTCTGAACAACTCGCCCATTGCCTCACCTTCTCAGTAGTAGTTACACTGACTGGATTTGAACCTTTTCTTCCTTCCTGAATTTGGCTCACCTGGAACTCAGACTCCAACTTGGTTCTTTGGTAACTCCAGTTGTTCTTTGTTCCTTAAGTAATTTGATGCTCAATCCCCCTTCTGTCCTGTAGTAGCTGGAGCTCTCTAGGCCATCCAAGATCCCTTGGCTAACCCCCTGACACTCTACGCTGGGTCTGAGGCAGGACAGGGGAGTGTTCAGGGTGCCTCTCTATCCAGTCCTCCCTTTCGCACATCTCTTATGAAGGGGAGCTGCCAAGGAGAGAAAATACCCCTCCTTGAAGTTCTGACCTGCCATTTAAGTCTGCAGTGGCCAGAAAGAGTAAATGAAGTTCAAGGTCACTTGGGCCATAACTTGTGAAGTCTCTACCATCCATCAGGAACCCCAAGAAAAAGTCAAAATTATTTCCTTAATGAGTCAACAGGAAACAGTGGAAAATGTGCTAGTTCAAGTCAGAAAACCTGGGTTCCAATTCTGCCCTTCCTACTTATTACCTGAGTGACTGCGAACAAGTTATTTAACCTGTCTGCCTGAGTGTCCTTAATTGTAAAAGGAAGAGATTGGACTACATGACCTTTAAGGTCATTTCTATTTCTAAATTTATAATCTTGAATATTATTCTAAGGAAACTTTGTCAGGTTGTCAAAAGGCCTGATCCTTAAGGATACCTATCAGACTGAAACTTGCCTCTGCTAAATTATTGACAATGTACTTCCTAGCTTTGATTCCATTTCTCTGACTACCAACCTAGACCCCTTCCATCCTACTCCCTTTGGTCTCATCAAAACATTGTCCATCTTTCCACACTAACTCTACTCAAATTTTTCTTCTTGTCCGCTTGTGTTGGCACTATTGAAATGATGCCCTACTCCCCAACTCCAGTTGGATTCTTCCCCTTAGTCAACAAAGTAATTATCTCTTTTGCCCACATCACCCTGGACCTTCCTTGTGTTCACATTTCAGTTTACGTATTCTCTTGTCTGAAAATAGCACTTAAACCTCTTCCGTTATTGTCTTGATAAGATGCCTTCTTCCTTGGCCATGGTAAGTACTTAGTCAATTTTTGTTAAATTTTGATCTTTATATTCTTTTACTCTTGTCCTTGAGCAGCTAGGTGGTACAATGGATGAAGCTCTGGGCCTTGAGTCAGGAAGACTCATCTTCATGAGTTCAAATCTGGCTTTGGATGCCAACTAGCTGTTTGACCCTGGGCAAGTCACTTAACCCTGTTTGCCTCCATTTTCTGAGCTGCCAAATGAGCTGGAGAAGGAAATGGCAAACCATGCCAGTATCTTTGCCAAGAAACTTAAACAGAGTCATGAAGAGTTGTACCCAACAGAAATAATCGAACAATAACACTTTTGTCCTGATTGGATGCAGGCAGTATCTTGTAAGGTAGAGAGTAGTAAAAGTAAAGTCTGTGGGTTGTGATTCTGATGTGTATTATCTGGGTGACACTGTGCAAGCACTTGCCCTCTCTGGGATTCAGTTTTTCAATCCACAAAATTAAAAGGGTGGATGAGATGTCATTTAAGGTTCCTTCCATTTCTAATCTAAGATCCTATGATCTTGGTTCTGAAGTCTTCGCTCCTAGTCCACTGCATAACTTTGCATGAATAAACAATCAAAAAGGATTCATTAAGCACCTACCATGTGCCAGGCCTGGGGACACAAATATATAGAAGGAAATTCACAAGGAGCTCATATTCCAATGGGATAGACAACAAGTAAATACATAAGTGAATAGATGTGATAGGGTGAATACAGATACTGCCTCAGATTCAGGAAATTCTGGGCTCACGTCTGACCTTTGACATATACCGACTGTGAGATTCTGGACCAGTCATTTAACCATTCAAAGACTTAGGTAGCTCTCTTAGACTAGTTGTTACAAATGAGTTGCTGATCAGAAGAGGTGACAATAAGCATCGGGAACAGTGTTTTCCTCATGGAAAGTTTCCTATATTAATTCCTATATATATCACTGGTCCAACCCCTTATTTCCCTTCCCTGTACACACCCCTACCCAAGAAAAAAGCATATAGATCACATGGGTTAGATGGAAAACTTCCAGTGAGATACAAGTTTTACTATTGCTTTGTATGTCAATGTCCCCCTCTCCAGGGAAGGGATGGAGAAGGTGTTAGTGATTAGGAAACAAATGCTAAGACTTGAAAGAAAAAAGCCATTTTGGCAAAAGAAGACATGATCCAAAGACAGTACTCAGAAAATCATGCCCAGTCTAGCCATGGAGCTTGAAAGGAGTTACTAAGCTTATTGAAATAGGCAGAATGCAATCAGCCAGTGTGGTTTGATTGGCTTCATGACCACACCAGATCTGTCATTTGACAGACCAGCTTCTTACCATGTGTTTAATCAACATAATGTATGGTATACTTGAACTTGGCCAACCTCATGTATTAGGGCAGATACTGTTTCAGACCATGGCAACATTGCTGTTTTGAGGCAAAGAGGGTACATGGTGAGTACAACCACAGCAATGAAAAAGGACTGGAGTCTTAAATGAAGTTGTTCAAGATCTACAGTTTCTGTTGATCACTTAGTAATACATTTATTACTTCACAGTGGTTGTCGTGCAGGCAAAAAAAAAAAAAACCCACTCTGTTTTTTGGCCTTCCTTCCTCTGACAGAACAACTCATGCCTCCACCCTCCTGCCTACTACCATTTCCCTTGGTACCTTTTATACTTTCCAGAACCCCTTATATCTACATTTTATGCCTTGTACAAGGGTGGCATATTGGGGAGAGGTCCAGGCTTTGAGTCAGGAAGACTCATCTTCCTGAGTTCAAATCTGGCCTCAGACATTTACCAGCTGTGTGACCCTAAGCAAGTCACTTCACCGAGTCTCAGTTTCCTCATCTATCAAATGAGAAGGAAATGGCAAGCCATTCCAGTATCTTTGCCAAGGAAACCCCAAAGTAGGTCACGAAGAGTTACACACAGCTGAAAAAACTCAGTAAGAGCAATATGCTTTGTACTTTCTGGGCTAGAAACTTCTGTTTTTCTAACTAATTGGTACCTCCTTGCTTATAATGTCAGACATAGGAAACAGATGGTTTTGAACAGGAAACCACTCCTCCTGACAAACCTCCCTCTCCCCCCTCAATCCTTAGCTTCCCAGGGCAGCCTCTGTTTCATGGAGTGGTTGATGATGACAGCTAGGTGGTACAGTGGAGTCCAGAAGATGAGTTCAAATCCTGCCTTGGAAACTTGCCTGTTGTGTGACCTTGGGCAAGTCATTGAACCTTTCTCAGCTTCAGTTTCCTCATCCGTAATATGGAAATAATAATAGCACTTACTTCACAGGGTTGTTGTGAGTAACTAATGAGATTACATAGATTTATATATCTACATATCTATATGTAATCTATATAAATATATATATAAAATCTATACTATATTATATTTTATAGTACATACACATGTATATACACATACATCTGCATATGTATTATGTTGTATTTTATACAGCCATGTAGATATGAATACATATATGTGAATAAATATGTAGGTATAAGTGTGCATTGCTTTGCAAAACTGTAAAACATGAGATCAGCACTATGGTGATGTCAGTGGTGATGATGAAGGACCCAGAAGCCTCGCTCATCCAGCTGCTTGAAAACTTGAGATGGCAATATGCCGAGTCTAGGAACACCCTATTATAAAACCATTGCGGACAATGATCATTGCCAAGGTTCTTTGGTAACATCTTTTCTTGTGTCTCTTCCCTAACCTTTTTTGTACTCCTCTGAAGATGCTGGTTCCAACTTCCAGTATGGGGTTGGAGTATTGTTCTAGTTTTAGAGATAGTAGCTGCTCTCCCAGTTTAGGGTTAGGGCTTTGGTTACCCATCAAGCAACCTTATGTAGCCTCTGACTTCACTTTAATAATTTCTTGGGTGTCTGCAGTCAGTCAATCAACAAGCATTTGTTAAGCTCCTACTATGTGCCAAGTGCTAGGAATACAAAGGAAAATGTAAAGATCTTTTCCTTCAAGGAACCTACAGACTACCAAAGGAGGAAATATTCATATTTATAGTAATATACTAACTAGATAGCAAGTAATTTAATGGGTGGAACTCTAGTTGCTGGAGGCATCATGGCCTTCCCTTCAATGGAGCCTTCTGTTTTCAGCATTCCCTGGCTCAATCTAACTCTTCTTCAAAATTTATCTTAAATCTCCACAGTGGACCACAACAAAGAATGAATAATCCCAATTTTCTTATTCATAGGATCCTAAGATTCAGATTTAGAAAGGACTTTAGAGCCATTCAAATCTAACCCCTTAAAATCCAATCCAATATAGATTTGGAAGATGAGGAAACTGAGGTACAGAGCTCTAGAATGATTGACCCAAGATTCACACAGGAAGAACAGAGTTGAGCTGGTATTTGAACTTAGGTCTTTGGACCTGAAAGGCAGAGTTCTTTTAATCACACCAAATGACCTAGTTGCACTGATTACCTCATCCTCTGTATTCTACCTCAGAGCAATCATCCTAGGTCTCCAAATATCCTCCAACAGTAGAGATGTATGGCTATTAAAAACACAATGCTTGAGTGGAAATGACTGACAGCTAAACAAAAGAAGGAAATCATTCATCCCGAAGTTTTCCTTGGTACCCCTTTCCCAGCCTCCACCACCTAATACTCTATAAGTCCTCAGGACTGTTAGGGAATGAGTGTTTCCTCTGAATTATCAATGCATGCTGAGGTTGGTGGGGTTTGTTCCTTCCCCTTTTAAATATCACAAGCCAGCCATACTTAACTCCTAATTCCACTTCTTGATTAAACATTAAAGGTTTGCACTGGCTCAGCAGAACTCAAAGCTGTCTATTAACTTACAATCTCACTAAATTCATAAATCTAATTTGTCACTGGCACAATGCCAGGAGCAAATGTAAGATTAACTGATTTTGGAACTATCAGGGCTGGAAATTAAAATTCTTCTAACCTTGTTGCTTTTTTTTTAATTGATTGATTTAACAGAATTCCTAGAGGCCACTCATAGATTTCCCCATGGTGGGGGAAGGGGAAATAGAATTTTTTTAAAAAGAAAGTTAAACTCCTTCTAAGCATTTTCTTGAGAAAATTCATTCCTCATAGGGGTCAAAAAACAAGACATGAAACTTCAACTGACCTCAAACTTCTAGAGCCATACAATGTTAGAACAGAAAATTGAAAGTATTAAAATATGGACTGTCATCTCATAGAGATCATGTGGTACAGTAGAATCAATCAATATTTATTAAATACCTATTATGTGCCAAGGAAGCTTGGTGGAGTAGTGGATAGAGGACCAAACCTGGAGTCAGGAAGACTCATCTTCCTGAGTTCAAATCTGGCCTCATACACTTACTAGTTATGTGACCCTGGGCAAGTCACTTCACCCTCTTTGCCTCAGTTTCCTCATCTGTTAAAGGATCTGGAGAAGGAAATGGCAAACCATTCCAGTTTCTCTACCAAGAAAACTTCAGTGGAGAGTCAGATACAGAGGGAACCACTAAACCACAAAACTAAAATGTGCCAGGCATGGTGCTAAGTGCAGAGAAATTATACTGTCTCTGGAATCAGAGGCTATGGGTCCAAAACTCACCTCAGATGTTTTGTGTGACTTAGAGCAAGCCAAGTCATTTCTCTAACTCTCAGTTTCTTCTTTCGCAAAATGACAGTGAGGTACCCAATGGTTCCTCAGGTTTCTTCAGGCTCTAGAACTAGAATTCTCTGGTCTCATTTAACCTCCTGTTACTCAGGGAATGTTAGAACACAAAATGTCAGGAGATAGGATAGCCAAGCTAGGGAAATGCAACCCTCCATTGTATGCTGGAGGAAACTGAGACCCTGAGCTTTAACATGACTTGACCAAAATCATTCATATGATTAGTGCCAGAACCAAGACTAGACCCAGGTCTTCTTACCCTCCACTCAGTGCCCTTTCCTACAAAAAGCTGCAATCATGGTGTACATTCAGACTTCCAGACTGTCACCCGCTTGACAGCAACAATGTTCCCATGTCACTTGTTCCAGCCCAAAGCTGTTTCTCACACCCACTTGCAAACTGAAGAAAGTTTATTTTTATAGGGAGCTTGCAGATCAGGGAGGGGGGAAATACTTTGCTCAGCTTGACCTGTGAAAATTTGATTTCTGTTTCATGAGCAAGAGCCAAACACCAGGAGCTGCCAGATGCTCGTATTTCTTCTAGACCAGATGGAAACCAGGGGGTTGTTTTCTCAAAGGTCAAGTGGTGAATGACGAGTTTCTCACCAAGCTCTCGGCAGGGTATTTGTGGCATCTTGAACATCATCACTCGGCTAGAGGAATTGAGTTCTGATTCTCTGGAAGATGGACTAGTACTGATTTGGTGAAGAGGAAAAAAAAAGAGAAAAATTCCAGGCAGTGCTGAGTTTCACAAAATTGTGAAGGAGGTCAAGTTTGTCTTTCCTGTAGTGTACCTTCCTAATTCTCTCTCCCAGTCATATCCCCTTTTATTCTCCTCTTTTCTATATCTTAGGCACCCAGAGCATCAGCCTTGATTTTTCCTCACTCCCCATAGAAAAGATGAGAAACTGTTCTTAGAAAAACCTTTTTTCTAGCAGTCATTTTCACTTTAGTGAGAATTTGATACTGGATTCCTTCTCCTAAGGTTGTTTGATGTTGAAGCCATATCTTTGTGGAATATAAGGTCCTGTTTGAGGAATTTCAGCAATCAATCAAATGATTGGAGAAATATCTCTGTGAGCAGGGGGCTTGCCCAGTGCATTCAAAACCACATCATGAAAGCAGTCAGAAATGCAGCTCCCCTAAGTATAGCACTGGCTTTCATTCCTTATTAAACTTAGAAATAGGTCTGACTGTTTAAAAAAAAAACACTGTGTAATTAATAACAACAACAGCATTCATATATTTCTGTAAGGTTTGTGAAGGAATTTACATGTTATCTGACCAGTAGATCCTTACACCAACAGTGTGAAATAGATGTTATTATCATTATCCTCACTTTCCAGGAGGACATTGATGCTGAGAGAAATTAAGTGACTTGTCCAAGGTTATCTACTTGATAAATGCCTAAGGCAGGATTTGAATTCATCTTGTTTTATCCTAAGTCTAGGGCTGTATATACTGTACCATTTAGATGTCCCAGTACTGTACAGATTGGCTGTTGGGAGAGAGCTCTTCCTCTTCCCTGAGGGATGGGGGTGGAGGAGGGATGGCTAAAATGGAGAAATTTAAGAAGGGAAGAGGAGCAGTATACTGGCTAGTGAGCCAGCCTTGGAGCCAGTAGGACCTGAATGTGAGCCCTGCTTCTGACATATGCTGTGTGATTATGGGCAGATCATTTAACTTCTCACTCATCCAGATCATTCTCTGAGTTCATAAGGGGCAGAGCAAGCACCAGTCAGCAGATGAAGCACAAAAGAAACAAAGAAAGGAAGGAAGGAAGGAAGGAAGGAAGGAAGGAAGGAAGGAAGGAAGGAAGGAAGGAAGGAAGGAAGGAAAGAAGAAAAAAGGAAGGAGGGAAGAAAGGAGGGAAGGAAGGAAGAAAAGGAGGGAAAAAAAGAGAGGGAGAAAGGAAAGAAAGAAGGAAGAAAGGAAAGAAAGAAGGAAGAAAGGAAAGAAGGAAGGAAAGAGAGAAAGAAGGAAAGAGAAAGAAGGAAAGAAAGAGAGAAGGAAGGAAGGAAAGAAGGAAGAAAGGGAAGAAGAAAAAAGTAAGAAGGGGAGGAAGAAGGGAGGGAAGGAAGCAAGGAAGGAAGGAAGGAAGGAAGGAAGGAAGAAAGGAAGGAGGGAAGGAAGGAAGGAAAGAAGGAAAGAAGGAGGGAAGGGACAAAGGGAGACAAATTTTTACTAAGCACTTACTCTGTACCAGGCAAGTAAAAAAAAAAAGACAGTTCCTACCCTCGAAGATCTTCCATTCTACTGGGGATATTCAGCATGCAGAAGGGAGATGGAAGGGGAAGGGGGCAGGTTTTGGAAGTCCAGAAGCCAGTACTTGAGTAGAGAGCGAAATGAAGGCCCATCCAGGATCCTCCACAAAATGGAAGCTCCAGAAGGAATGCGTGTTCATCATTCGTTACCAAAGAAGACTATGCCATCAGAGAAGTGATGACATGACTTGCACTTAATTTTGTTTTTTTGAGTGAGGGAGGTGCAGGTCACCAGCCTCACTTCTCCAGAGCTATCTGAATCCAGTGACCAGATATTCATCAGGATGACTAGAGATGACCTAGGATGAGGCATTTGGGGTTAAGTGACTTGCCCAAGGTCACACAGCTAGTGAGTGTCAAGTATCTGAGGTAAGATTTGACCTCAGGTCCTCCAGACTCCTGCACTGGTGCTCTATCCACTGCACAACCTAGCTGCCCCTCCAGAAGGAATACATCATGGGACAAAAGGGTAGACTTTACTGAGGGATGTTCCAGGTTGAGAGAGCTCACTGGTGTGGTTGAATAAAAAGATGACAAGGACCCAGAAGCTGAAGGGAGTTTTAGGATGGAAGGAAATATCCTCCTGCAGAAATCCTAACATCAATGAAACCACAGTCTAGTTCAAAACCATTATTTATCTATTAAGCTCAAGTGTATGTGGATATAGTCAATATATACTCACGAAGATCCACATACACACACATCTCTATAAGGAGATCAATGAAGCACAGTTTGCCAAAAAGCCAATGCTTGTCTAATGAACTCCAATGTCATTGTGTGCATACATACATACACATATGTAAAATCAATGTTAAATGAGTGGTGCAGATGCTAAGTCCAAGAGGAATTTATAGTAGAGATTAGTGTAGTTTGGAGTAGATAATAATGAGGCTCCATCAAGAGAATGGAACTCAACCCTGAAGGCAGAGAGGAGGCATTTTACACAGCAAGAATCAGATACAGTCAGGAAAACACTTAAGAGTTATTAGGGAAATAACCTATTTGCACCTTCTGGGAAGCAATTAATTTGAGGAAAGGAAGAGTTGACTGGGGAGGACCTTGAAATCTAGGCTAAGGAAATGAGACTTTATCCTGTGGATTCCAAAGAGCCTCTGATGATTGTCAAGCAGGCCAGTGACACCATCTTCCAAGCCAGACAGGGAGTATTTGGGAAAGATGTATTTAACACTGTCTAGCAGCAGGGGGCAGTGGGGAGCTGTGTCCCAACCATTATGAACACAAGGCACAATTTTCTGCTTCATATCCTTGCAGATTTTCAGCATTAGCAATGAGGGATGAGAGAGCAAAGGGTAACAAACCAAGCAACGAGTCATATTCAAAACCAAACTAATTATCTTTTTCCCCAAAACCTGCTTCCCTTTCTGGCTCTTCTGTTTTGTTTGATGACGCTAGCATTCTCCAAGTGACACTTGTGTATTTTTTTTTTAATCTCACAGTTATCTTAGGGAGAAAGTATGACATGTGGATAGAACACTGTCTCTGGCTTCTAGAGAACTTGGTTTCAAATCTGATACCTACTGGGGGGGCTCTTCTTGGAACTTCAGTTTCCTCATCCACAAAATAAGGGCAGTGGGAATAGCTGCCTCCTGAGGTTCCCTTCCAGCTCTCAATCTATGTATCTATGAAGTCTCCAACAGAGAAATGTACAATTTAAGTATGACAATTCCCAGTTATCATTCTCTCCTCCAGCTGAATTCTTTCTCCCACCAGAAAAAAATGGCAACCAACTCTGATGCCCTCCTTAGAGCTTATCAGTTATCTCTCTATTTGGTTATTAGGAAGTCAAATCATTTTAAGAACTCACAGGGGCTCAGACCACTATTAGTCCTCCATAAGGAAGGATAGCTAGGCAAGAAAATTTGACCCTCTTTCAGCGAACATGTTTTTGAGGATAGATCTGATCTGGATTGATAATCAGCACCTTTCCATTCCATGGAAATAGTACTGAATTTGTAGTCAATTCAATACCACTTCTCATTCTAGGTATGTATGTTACCACGGAGAAAGCATTTAATATCTCTGGGCCTCAGTTTCTTTATCTGTAAAATGAGGGAATTGGAGCTCTACAATTCCCTCCAGCTCTGATTCTGTGATCTATAATTCAGTATAGGGACAGCTGCCACATAAGCAAGCTAAAATTGGAATCAGGAGACCTGGGATCAAAATCAGGCAGATTCACTGCATTTCTGGCCATGAACAAGTTATTTCACTTTGCTGAGTCTCAGTTTCCTATATCTGTTGAACAGAAATAATGGACTTATACTATTTACCTGCCTCACCAGGTTCTTTTGAAAAAAAAAAAAAACACTTTGTAATCCATAAAGGACTATGCATTATGTATGGATTCATCATCATTATTTATGGCTTAGACTCCCACAGAGCCATGAAAAAAAAAGTAGACTTGGAGAGAGAAGACCTATATTTTATCTCTAGGAGTTTGAATTGAATGGTTGAATGACCTTGGGTAGATTGCTTGACCTCTCTGAGCTTCAGTTTCCCCACGGTAGACTAAGAGGGTTGCGCAAGATGATCTCCAAGGTCGCTTCCAGATCTAACATTCTGTAGTTGTTATTCACTCAGAAAAACCCAGGTTGGGTTGACAGCTGGGCTCCCTGCTGCTTTGGCCCTAACCCAAAGGAGTCACTCTATTGGTGGGAATTTCAGGCTCAGTAGCAGCCTGAGGGGGAGGGACTCTTGAGGAGGCAGGGGTTTAGTTTTGTTTTGGGTTTTGTTTTTATTTTTACAGTCTTCCTGTCATGCTGCTCACAAGGAGGGGCCTACTCAGAAGGCAGGTCCTGGTGGATGGGTGGGATGGACAAAAGGGAGTTTAGGTGAACAGTTAAAGGGGAAGAATAGATTTTAAAAGTATTAAAATATTGAAGAGACAGGAGAGAGAGAGAGACAAGAGACACACAGAGAGAGAGAGACAGACAGACAGATAGACAGAAACAGAGGCAGAGTCAAGGCTTTCCCCTTTTCTGCCTCCTCTTACTGGTATCTAGTTATACATTTAATAGTTAATAAGGAGAAGGGAAGCAGAAATAGGACAGTTTCCTACTGTGAGTCAAGAGACCCAGTTCTAACCCAAGTTCTGGCTGCATGAAATATTGCCAGGAGCACAAGACACTTTAGCCTGGTTAGCTATGGCAGTGGCAGGAATTTGGACAGCTACCACTGTTAGCAACCTTTATTAATCTTTGAAACTCAAAACTCTCACTCTCATTTCCTATAGATAAGAGGTTTGTTCAGACTTGCATATGAGCTAGTAATTAATATTTTTGTTTGCTTGCTTGTGTTTTCTTTTGCCTCTAGATGTCCTGAAATTCATCCCTTTCTTTCATAATTCTTTCATGCTTAGAAGGGGAAATTGTTTTCAGCTTTAAAGAGATTTTGCTTTTATAGGTTTGTGATTGATAAGTGATTGAATGCTGTTTACATCCAGAATTTCTTTTTCTTTTAAGTTCTGAATTTGAGCCTTCAGCATTTTGGGTCCTAGGGAAGGAGGCAAGTTTTGCTGCCCCACCTCACTGTTAAATTTCCCCGTAACACTGGAGGGGTCTTAGGTACCCAAACTTACTGTGAAATATAACACAGAAGATCTGAGATGGAAAAGACAAAGGAGAGACCACCAGTGTGGTAGAGCTTGGACAAGAGGAGAGGACACAGTGGTATTCCTTACCTGGTTGGTACAAACTAACAGACACTCAGTGGGGAAGAGCCATATGGCAGTGATTGAGACAAGGGTGAAGAAAGTATCAACCAGATGATACCAAGAAAATAAAATGGCAGAAGAAGCAGTACTAAGGAGCTCAGTCTGAGATAAATCAGGTGGGCACCAATACTAGTAGAAGGAAGGAAAGAAAGTAGAAAGCCTGGGGTCTCTTACTTGAATTTTAAGCTGGGGCAGATTCATAGTAGGACATGAAGTAGAATAGATGGTAGACACAAACTATGAAAATGGAGATGGTATCAACACTAAGGTGGGCAAGGCAGGATCCAAGCTAGGTCTAGAGACAACAAATCCATTCATCACCCAATCAATTAGCACCTAATGGGCACTCACTATGTGCCAGACTATTGTTGGACATTGAAGTTACAAAGACAAAAATGAAATAGTTCCTGCCCTAGAGGAGCTTATCTGTGCCAGTGAAGCCCATGCCCAAATTCAGATCTTTGGAAGTATACTGGGTATAATTCCATTTGCATAAGGCAGGCTATTCTCATCTTCAATGGGAATCTTCCAAGTTGAAGTTAAAGGTCAGTGGAATATGTCCCAGATAAGTGGGACAAGGACCTTTGGGTCCTGGGAGAACCTATGTATTGGTGGGAATGAAGAAAATAGGGGAAAGGCTGTGAGATAAGAAAACAACCTATGTGACCTTTGTTAAGTTTAGAAAAAGCTCTAAATACTTAGCTCACTATGGCCAATTATACATTGGGGATTTGAACAATTTATTAACCCCTAATCAATTCAGTGGTATGCCTCTGCCTCTTACCTTGTTGGCATGCTCATTGGTACCTTAATGAAAGGAGAAGGGATGCTCCTGGGATTGGTGTCCATCAACTAAGGCTGTCTCAAAGATCATTGGCCATCTGGGACTGGTAGGGAGGAAAGGTAGCACCTCTGTGCCAGCAAAGAAAAGAGATAGATGGACCACTCTCAGTTATTTTGCATTTTTTCAAGTTTTCTTCATCAAAGGACAGATTGCAATGCAGCAGAATGGACCTTGTGTTTAGATGGGGCTTGAGGGCAGTCTATGCATGTTCTCTGTCTCCTCTCCCTATGAATTTCCCTGAGAATTGTTAATGTTAACTTTGGGACAAAAAGGGAGTTCTATGTACTTAACAAATTTATGATTTCTGGAGACCTGAAAGTGGACTTAGCCATTCCAAGTAAAGTGAACAACCAGGGTAGTGATAAAGGTCCTGAAGAAGCACATGGCAGTAACAAATATATGCTTATCCACTTGGCAAAAGAGGGACATTTATTAACAATGTTTCTAAATGCCAACCAAGTGAAAGCTAGATGGCATAGTGAGTAGAGTGCTGGACTTGGAGTCAGGAAGACCTGAATTCAAATATAGCCTCAGACATTTACTAGTTGTGTCTCCGTGGGCAAGTCACTTAACCTCTGTCTGCCTCAGTTTCCTCATCTGTAAAATGTGGATAATAGCAATACCTACCTCCCAGGATGTCTTGCAGACAAAATTAGATGATATTTGTGTGGTTCTATGCAAACCTTAAAGTGTTATATAAAGGTTAGCTATCATTATTTTGGCTTCTCAATCAGTGTGATCCTAGAATTTTTAAGAGCCATAGTGGGGCAGTTGACCCAGTCTTGGAGGCTGGTTTATGAGTAACTCTTAAGTTCAAGAATCCAGAGACCTGGCCTTCTAAAGAGAAAGGTGGTTGCTGAGCACTGTCCTTCTTAAAGGGATACACTGGAGATGCCTCCACGACCTCTTCCAACAATTGGTGAGTTCCTCCTAAGAACCTCCATCTAAGGAAGCATCTATGACAGCCACGCTCATCATTTGTATGAGTTGTCTTTTCCCAGTAGAATATAAGTTCCTTGAGGTCAGGGACTGTCTTTCTTTCTGCTTGATTTGTTTTTCCAGCAGTTAACATGGTGTGTGGCATGTAGAAAGCACTTATAATCTCATCTAATTTTGGAAAAAAGAATATGACTTAACTGCCTTGTGCTGCCAGAGAACAGTACGGATTAAAAAATATGATTTGGGGAGCAAGAGACTGGGACCTTACTTCCCTGTTATTATCCATTCAATTCAGGGCCAATGAGAAAAGAAATTGGTATTTACTATCTCTGACATGTGTTTCCCTTCCAAGAGAGTCTATGCCCTTAGAACAGAAGCCTAAGGCTGAATAATTTTGCGTATTAATGTCTTTGAGTCTGAGTGATATGTGCGTTTGGTAAAGGCAGGGATAAAAGAGACTTTCCCAGAACACTGGGGAGTTGCTTGTTCAGTACACCTTAAGTATGTTTGACTACTGGAAGGCGTCTAAATCACAGATTGACTCTACAAGTCTGGGAGATATTTATATGGGATTCTATTGCCCTGCTTTCAAACCCAAGCTAGTTCCCTTCTATGGGCTACTAGAATGTTTTATTTGCTTTCTATATTGGCTTTATAGACTCCATTGAATCCTTTATAATATCTGAATTATTTTCCGGGTGAAATAAAGATTGTATTCTGCCCATACTGCTACTGTAAGTGGTTGTATAGGAGCTAAGGACCCTGTTACCCACATTTTAGAAAATGTAGAAGCTATATTCTAGTTATATGTGGATACTTTATTGGAACAAACTCTGGGTGGAAGAAATTAGTGGGAGAATATGAATACATATTCAGTCAGACCTAGTCTCTTGAGGTGAGAAAGAGTCTGGACCAAAACTTGCAAATAATCCATTATTAAGTTCCCCAATTATTCTGTATGTGAGTTAGGGTGAGTCACTTAATGACGATTTCTTTTTCTTTTGATTCTGGACCTATGGGATCTTTTTTTCTGTATAGGGATCTCTCATTATGGAATATCTCTCCCCTGAAGCATATCAGTAGTTTTCCTATAGTTCTTTATAGAATGTAGCTGCCAGAAGCACTGAAAGCCTACATAGCTCACCCATGGTCGAACAGTTAGTAGTTGTCATAGGTCTGGGAACCTCAGTTTTCCTGATTTCTCAGTAAGCTAATGTAGAGAGTTGTAAGGGGAGGACTTCAGTGAAGTGGAATGCTGGGAATGGGGAAAGTGTAATTAGACAGAACGTCTTAGGGCCATAGACTTTGAGGTTAATTAATATCAATGAGGTAGGTAAGTGGTGCAACAGATAAAGTGCCAACTCCCTAGTCAGGAATGCCTGAGTTCAAATCTGACCTCAAACATTGACTAGCTATGTGAGCCCTGGGCAAGTCACTTGACCCTGTTTGCTTCAGTTTCCTTATTTGTAAAATGAGCTGGAGAAGAAAATGGCAAACAACTCTAGTGTCTTTGCCAAGAAAACCCCAATGGGATCATGAAGAGTTAAATGTGACTGAAGTGACTGAACAGCAACAAAATATCAGTGACTTTAGTTAACACTGTAATTATCTGATACACATCATGGAACACTGTGGTCTCAGAAGAATCCAATTTGTGGGAGACTCAGTGGGGAAGAACAAAATGTGTAGTGAGTATCCATGGATTGTAGCACGTGGACAATCATACTTTGTGAGCAAAATGTGTCATGTAAGACTTGAATGTAAGACTGTAGTGTATCTGGGATCTCCACAATGCAGATACTCTCTACACTGGGGCAGATTGCAACCAACCTATACTTTCTTATTCCATGTGAGTCTTCTTCATGTCCTCCCATTAAATCCTACACTGTAAGGTTCACCCAACATAAGGAAGCTTTCCTTTCTATCCTTTATCCTTGACTTTACAAGGATACCAATGGAACGTAGAAGTTGTCTCTTCCCCCTTCTCACTGCAGGACCTGCCTATCTTCCTTTCTAGTTTGTTATCTCATAGATGAGATCTTCTCCACCAGAGTTTCCAAACTCAGCCCCCAGGCTGCTAATGACAGCAAAACTCCAGAATCCAGCCTAACCAAATTAAAATGTAATTGGGAAACATTTAACAAAATAAATAAAATAGAACACAACATAGATAATGTTAATTTGTGGTTTTCTAAGCCCATGGTAGCCCACAGGGATCCACTTGTATTTGAGTTTGACACCACTGCTGTATGTCATATTAAGGGTGTAAAACT
The DNA here is from genome assembly GCF_028372415.1 of Notamacropus eugenii. Lineage (NCBI taxonomy): Eukaryota > Metazoa > Chordata > Mammalia > Diprotodontia > Macropodidae > Notamacropus > Notamacropus eugenii. The sequence continues at coordinate 309,877,680 of NC_092873.1, forward strand.
CATGAAAAACATCTCTGAAGGAATGTACAACAAGTAAAGGAGTTGATCCTAAACTCACTGCTAGGCCTGGAGTCAGAAAGATCTGCGTTCAAATCTCATCTTGGATATTTACTCTGATATTAACCGTGGGCAAGTCACTTAACCCGTTTGCCTCCATTTCCATTTCTATAAAATGGTGATACTAATAGCACCTACCTCCCAGGGCTGTGATAAGGATCAACTGAGGTAATAATTATAATAATTATAGCACATAGTGATATACATGCATGTTTGCTACCTTTAGCATTATCAGCAGCAGCATCATCGATGTCATGACAGATAGTCATAGGCTATTAGGTTGGGAGACTTAGATGGAGGCATCCCCAAAGTGAGGGAGCTCTTTTATGGGGGAATGATGGGAGTGTATTGGTATCACCTCCCTCAGACTTCTCCCACCTTGTATTGGAGAGCTGAAGAATGGATGGCCAACCTTCCAATGCCTTGCTTTATAGAGGGCAGAAACTAGACTCTCAGCTCACTGAACTTTACATTTGCTTCACTGTCATGGAATCATATGCCCCCTCATTGGGCACCCCTAGTGTCCTTTTCCTTCTCCTACCCCCCAGGGGATACCCAGTACAGGAACAAATTGTTCCATAGCGTTGAAATCAGGCAAAGCAGCAGATACAAAATGGAGTAAGCTGAGTTCAGTTTACTGCCCTTTATAAGTATGACTGTATTTGCTTTGGTCACTGAGCTTGTGAGAAAGCATATACCATTTTGTCTTACCATCTGTGATATGGGGCTAACAAAGTTAGGGTCACAGAAGAGACAAAACTCACATGCCTACAAAATAATAAATAAATAGAAATGTGCCAGCAACCCCAGAGATATCACAAGATAATATGGGATCAGACACAAGTGAGAGAACCAATAGTGGGAACTATGGGAATCCTGAGCAGAGATTTGAACCTTGACATGGATGAGGAAGGTTCTAGAAGGTGAGCCTCCAGTTAAGCTGGAGATGGAGGAATGGATGAGCAGAGGGAGAATAGCACTGAAGCGTTCTGGGGACAGTGGAGCAGAGAGTTTGTGCAAGAAATGGCAATTAGAAGGGACATACTGTGACAGAACAGCAAGGTTACATAGCCGATACGTGTTAGAAGCAACACACATGAATTGATGTGTTCTTGGTGTCAAGGCTAGCTCACTGACTACTATCCCACCCTGCTTCTCACAGAAAAAGGTTCAGTATCCCAGGATTTCATGATCGAGGGCATAATCACGCTGTCTCTATGCTCATGGTCATCTGATAGATGTCAGTTATATCTGCCCTCTGCCCTGGTCATTCCCTTCTTAAAGAAATCTCTTTAATTCTGTCTTTTTATAGTTGCCCCTCCTCATCCCCCTCCCATCAGAGAAGACAAAGGGGACATATATCACTTAGGGTGTTGAAAAAACGGATTGGGAGAAGCACTATGGAATCAATTCCTTCTCAGCCCCTGGGCAGCATATTCTCTCCTCTGCCCATTTCCCTCTCTAGACACTGCAGCAGCCCAGGATGTGATTAATCTATTCTCTGGGCTGAGTTTCGTCCAAAGGCTCCCCCAGTCTCCTAGGAATTCTCTCTAAATGCAATTTTTGAAAGTAAAGCCTTTTATTTAGCTGAGGGTTGGAAAAAAATAACAACAATAATACAACCTAAATCCAATTTTCAATTTAGCTTTCACAAAGAGGGGAAAGAACCCACGTCTCGGGGCCCATCGCCGAGCAGACAGCTGTGATTTTGGTCTCCGTACAGTTGTTCTGTAATTCAAGGACTAGTTCAAATGGGAAAAACTGTCCATAATTGCCAACAGGGCTAGCAGTCTGCATTAATGGAGTGCAGGAAAAGCCTTTAGGGAGGGAACATTAGAAAAATGGCAGGCAGGGGTTAAGACTCAGGAGGGTTATTTTTTATTTGTGTGGGAACAAATTTCTGATTCTTTTTTTTCCTTACTTAGATTTTTTTTTTTTTTTTGCCTTCAAAGCCCCAGATGAATAGAAGAAAAAAAAGTGAGCTGAATTGGTTCCAATTTGCAGGGAGAGTGAAATTCCAATTGATTTAAAGTAGAGAGCAACACAGGTAATGATCACAGAAAGAGGCTGGAATTAGTCAATAAATAAGGAACAAGGTCCGCAGTCCAACTTCTCTTTCATTAGCTTTAAGGGATGAGAATAAAAATATAGGCAGTTTCATTTATCAGACTCCTAATAAAAGCTCATAGCAATGTGTCCCCAGTTCAGGCTACGGCACTGGTAGCATTTAGTTCTAATCCAGAATCTACCTCTATCCAATCCAATCCCTTGCTTCAACACCCACGCCATTCACTTAACATTCACAGCCTCCTAAAGCGTCCCATCTGCTCTCAGCCTTAAGAACCCAAAGGCAGAATCCCCATGACTCTTGTTCTCCTCTGTGTGGTAGAGATGAGAATTCACAGCTGAATGAATGAAGTGTCCAGGAGGAACCTCATTCCATTCGTGCATGTCTACAGGGCTATCACCCCCTCCCTGACTTCAGGACAATGCAGAGTAGACTTACCCAAAGTGGAATCCAGCCTGCTTCCCTGAGTCTTTAATGGTGTGGTGGAAAGAGTGCTAGAATTAGAGTCAAGGCGCTCTGCTTGAATGGCCAAATCCTAGTTCTGTCGCATTATTATAAATGACTTCTCCTTCAAAAACTCTGTTCCACCATGACCTGCTTGGTGATTCTCACACATGACACAATACGTCAGGCATTCTTCACTTTTTCTTACATCCTGGACCCCTTTGACTTTCTAGGGAAGCTTATGCATCTTTCTTCAGAGTAATGATCTTAAATCTATTAAGTAAAATACATAGGTTTACAAAGAAACTGATTGTATTGAATTATAATTTTATATACATTTCTATATTATGCACATATAAGCTTTAATAGCTTATTTTATATGTATGTGATTGTATTGAACTTTAGTAGCTTAAAACTGCATAGGCCCTTTGGGAAAACATATATAAAGACTGTATGTATTCGCATATACATACACACACAAATACACATGCACATGCATGTCCATATACATATATACACATTTACATACAGTATACATGCGATATAACTAGAAGATATTTTAGGGGAATAAGGCACTAGCATGGGTGGATGGTGGAGGATGTAGAGTTTGAGATAAAGAAAAACTTTGTGTAAAAAATGACTCAAGCTGAATCTTGAATCAAACTAGGGACTATAAAAGGAATAGATAAGATGGCCCTGTGAAATCCATTCGCAAGCTCCACCCCTGGCCCCCAAGAGTCAGAACTCTTGCTCTATCTCCTGGCCTCACCAGCTACCCCCCAGTGTCTCTGGGTTGTTGTCCCCCTCATGCCTGGAATACACTCTCTCCTTACTGATTCCCTTTATAATCTCTACTTGATTCAACATTCCTGCCAAGTCGTTTTTCACATGAGGTTTTTCTTTATCCCAACCTCCACACACCCCACCATACTAGTTCCATCTTTCTTTAAAATACCTTTGAGGTTTTGGTACATATGTCTACATATGTATATGTATATACACATGTATATACACATGTATACACATAGTACTTAAACATGGTATTCTAAAAATCTTAGTCATTTTAAACTATTAAAGCTTACATACAAACACAAGCTTACATATATACACATATATATAAAATAAAGTATTAAAGCTTAATAGAGGAAGACTGTGTGTATGTATGTACATACATGTGTGCTTGTAAAATATAAGTTCACTGAGGACAAGGGCTAATTCACTTTTTTGTACTTATATTTCCAGAACCTAGCATACTGTAGACATTTAACGCATGCTTGTTAATTAATTGATTGATTAGCTAATTGTCACTACCTGTGTAGGATCAGAGGATCACAGACTTAGAGCTAAACAGAATCTTAGAGGTCACTGAACCCATCCTTTCATTTTTACAAATGAGGAAACTGAGGCCAGAGACCTGTAAAATTACCAAATTCCCACAATCAGTGATTGATAGATTCTGCATTGGAACCCAGCTCCTCTGACTCTAAAACCTTGGCTTTTTTCTATTTAACTTCTCCCAGCCTTAATTTCCATCTCAACAAAATGAGGACATAGGACTAGGTGACTTCCAAGTTGGTTGTTAACCTTCTAAACGTGGATAATGTGTGATGTGCTGCACATTAGATAGAGAAGAGACACATAGAAGGTTGGAGTTGGAGGAGCTCTTTGCGTTGTTTATAGGTTAAGTGGCAGAGTTTAAAGAGTTTTGGACTTGAAGGAAGACCCGAATTCAAATTCTACCTTAAACACGTACTGGCTGTATAACCCTGGGCAAGTTCCCTAACCTCTTATATGCGTACATGTATATTTGCATATGCATATAATCTGCTAGTACATATGTTTGCATATATTTATACATGTTCATATGTATGATCATATATTTATATACATGGTGTTGTTCAATCATTGAATCGTGTGTGACTCTCTGTGTCCCAATGGATCATATGTCTGTGGGGTTTTCTTGGCAAAGATACTAGAAAGAGTTGCCATTTCCTTTTTCAGTGGATTAAGGCAAACAGAGGTTAAATGACTTCCCTAGGGTCACACTGCTAGTAACTGTCTGAGGCCAGATTTGAACTCAGGTCTTCCTGACTCCAGGGCCAGCGCTCTATCCACTGAGCCACTTCACTGCCTCATATTTGTATGCATACACACATGTACATACACATTTGTGTATGTGCACATGTGTATAAACACACATATATATGTTTTCTGTGTATGCATGTGTATACATGTGTGTGATGTGTTTCCAGGCAGGCAGAGCATCAGGAACCAAAAGGGTCCAGATAGCCTTCTCACAGGAGATGTCACTTGATCTGAATTTTGCAGGAAATAGATATCGGCTAAGGTGGGGGCTGGGGAACAGTGAGGAGAAAGCCTATTTCAGGCATGGGCAACCTCTTTTATACTTTTATTTCCTGGGTAGACTGTAGAGGTGAATCTGAAATAGCTCTAAACAGGTCACCATCCATAAACACGGGGACATTAACAAATATAGGTGAAGACCAAAAGTGTCGACTGAATCATATTTAAAAAAATAAAAAGAGGCACCTCACCCAGTCCAACCCCCTATTTTCAGGTAGATCAGGGCCTAAGATGGATGGATGCCTGTTTGATTTGGAAAAACCTGCCAGGAAGAGAGCAATTTTTAGTTACCCTGGCATTCAGAAAATCTTTCTTGTTAGTCTGGTCAAATTCCTTCATGTAGCCTTTGAAGTCCATTCTGTTTAATGTAGTAGCCAGAGGAAAGCAGGGCCCCCTCCAGGCAAGGAGGAGAGGTGATCTGTTATTATTTCAGAAACTCCTGCCTGAGATTACACCATCAAAGCTCCTTCTTTTTAGATGAACGTTTTAATGACTACAAAATATTGTGTCCTTTACCCGGAAAGGAGCAACTTGAATCTGGGCATCAGCCCTTAGCATGAAGGTAGAATTCCTGAATGGGTAGATTTGGGAGGAGAAGGCGAGCTCAGGTCCCTTGACTCTCCTTCAAGTGGCATCTGGTCTTCCTTGCTAGATTCTAAACTCCCTGAGGAGACAGACCTTATATTTTATAGGTAAACACTGTGTCTTCCCCAAAGCATAGCAGTTGCTCAGTAAATATTTGTTTGCTTGAATAAGATCACATTTTCTTTGCTTTTCCTTTTGCTATGAAGTTTGGAGAGCTAAGGGAATAGGAAAACCTTGGGATCTGGGGACAGAATGCCTGGGTTCTTGTTCCAGCTCTGCCTCTTAGGCAGGAGATACACCCTCTCAGAACTTTGGTAGGTCTCTTACTTTAAAAAATGGTGGTACTCAATTATAATCACACCATGTAGACAGCGAGGGGTCTAATCCCTATATGTCCCCACAGCTGGTCCTGTCTCATGACTCCAATTCAATTTGATCCAACCCAATAAGTGGTTATTGAGCACCTACTCTGTGCTAGTAACTATATTAGGTACTAAGAATATAAAAAAAAAAAAGTTCTCTACTCTCAAGTAGCTTACATCCTGCTTGGAAGAGACAGAAAGTATGTGGCGGGGTGGGGAGAGAGGGAGACAGAGAGAGAGAGACAGAGAGGAGAGGAGAGGAGAGGAGAGGAGAGGAGAGGAGAGGAGAGGGGAGGGGAGGGGAGGAGAGGAGAGGAGAGGAGAGGAGAGGAGAGGAGAGGAGAGGAGAGGAGAGGAGAGGAGAGGAGAGGAGACGAGTGGAGAGGGGAGGAGAGGAGAGGGGAGGAGAGAGGAGGGGAGGAGAGGGGAGGGGATGGAGGGGAGGAGAGACAGACAGAAGTAAACACAAATACACATATATAAAAGCATTTTGGGAATATCAGGAAAAGGCTTGAGTGGGAGGTATCACTTGCTCGTTCTCTTACATGGAATCAGGGAATCTAAGAAGCATAGACCTGAGCTTGGAGTTTAAGACCTGAGCTTGAGTTCTGCCTCTGCTACGTGTATGATATTGGGCAAGTCTTTTAGAGTCTCAGCCTCAGTGGCTTCATCTGGAAAATGGAGAAATTGTCCTCGATGGTCTTCAGGTTTTCCTTCTAGTGCTAAATCTGATGCCCTGAGCCACCCTGCAGCAGCTTACAGCAGTGGGGACCAGATGAGGTGATGATAGTTCAGAGCAAGGTTAGAGAGAAGAGAAGCCTGGAGAAGGTTAGTGAGAAGGGAAGGAGAGGTGATGATGGATGAGTCAAAGTAGTGAAGATGTAGATCCCTCAGCCCAGGCCCATTGACCTGAAAGAAATAGCTGAACCTTACATCATTAGCAGCTCAGCTATTCCCAGTCAGCAAGGCCCTTTACTGACCTCTTCCCCTCCGTAGACTGCTTCCTGTTGATTTCTTCCTAGCAATCCTGGGAACAAATGGGGTCAGTCAGTTTTTGTGAGAAAAGTTTAAGGCCCTGACTTATTGTTGTACCAGTTCTGACCAGCACATAGATTTCCTTCCTCACATGCCTTTACCCATTCTTCCCATCACAGACAACACTCCCTACCTGGTGGGCCAATATTTACTCCTCGCCAAGTGAGAGGTAGTTCTTATAATCCTATGTAGAATTATAAAGAAACCAAAGATTAGTAAAAAAAAAAAAAATAATAATAATAATAATAAATTCCCCTTTATCTGAATTCTCCAGAAATCTCTTTTTGGATCCTTTGAGAATTGGGCACCTCAGGATGAAAAGCTGCAAGGCCTTTTCCAGCTCTAAATGTAAGATCCACTGATCCTAGGACAGAGAGAGGAAGCAGTTCCAATAGATGGTCTCTACAGATGACTGAGGGAGCCTATGGGGCAGAGATTCCTTGGGAGTTGGATGGCCAGGTGGAGGCTAGGGATTTTAGCCCTGGGAACATTTCATGTCAGCTAAAGTTGAATAAGGTTCATAATGAGAGGAGGGCAGGGGTGAGGACATGGAGGGGCAAAGGTTTTACGGATCTTTATAGAAGCAGCTGTCAAAATCTGGATACGTTTTTTCCTTCAACATCTGCCTCCTTTTCAAATTAGATTCTGTGTTCCTTCACCCCTCCTACCGCGTTGCCTTACAAATTAGTTTCTGTGCAATATTATACCAACGTATTGTTCAGCTTTGCTTCTCTGAAGCCCTCAGGTTGCAGGGAAGACCTTCAAATGAAATATTAATTTTCTTGTAACCTGCATTAAATTAATGTCACCTTCCTTTTTTTTTTTAAGATTGTTCTACAAAAACTTTCAACAGGCTCATCCTCCACTTGCTAGGAGGAGATGAAGGAAGTCCTAGCTCTACTAGTAAGAAGCTGTGTGATCTTGGGCAAGTCAGTTCCTTCCCTGGGCCTCAACATCCTCCTTTGTAAAATGAAAAGGTGGGAATAGATGATCTTGAAGGTTCCCTCTTGCCCAACAGTGGTTAGTGTGCTGGACTAAGAGTCAGGAAGACCTTGGTTTGAATCCCATCCTTTGACACTAAGGATGTGGCCTCAAGTCATGTCCACAAGTCTCAGCCTCAGTTTTCTCATCTATAAAATGGGCATGTAAATACCTATAAAATCCACTTCAAAGACTTATTGTGAGGTCCAAATGAGATAATATATACTTAAGTGCACCAAATCTCCAAAAGTGCTTTCAACTAAATTTCCCTCCTTTCCTTTCCCTTTCCTTCCCTTCTCTTCCTCCCTCCAATCCTCCTTCATTGACTCCCTTCTGTCTTTTTTCCCTTCCTAGCTTTCCTTGTCCTTCTTACCTTCTCCCTTTCCCTCCTTCCTCCTTTCTTTCTCTTTCTTGCCTTCCTTCATATACCTACATATATGTATATATATACATTTACATATATACATGTACACATATGCATATATATGTGATACTCCCAAACTCTTTGTGCAGATGTGAGCTCTAATAGCTTAACTATGTTAATATTAACATGCCTACACATATTTGAGGGATGGAAGTGTGTATCCCTACATTTATGTATACATATATACTTGTATACATGTATGTACATAGGCTCAAACCTCTGGTTTCCTAGCACAGAGAATTCTCTGTCTATCAGTTTCTTCCCAGCTCACAGGACAGTTAGCTAGATGGTACAAAACTGGGATGTGTTGGTAGTGAGCCTTGATGCATGGTCTCCATGACTCTGAAGCTGGCCATCTGTGCCCTTTCCCACCATGCTGTGTTCCCAGGGCTAAGTTGGCCCTGCCAAATACTGGCTGGCAATGTGGCCAAGGAGGCAGAATACTGTCCTAATGATTAGGAAGATCTGGGTTCGAATCCTATCTATGATACATACTGATTAGGTGACCTTAGATGCATCCCTTAATAACTCAGGGCTCCAGACACTTCTCTAGAAGGGGAAACTGTAGAAAAATGACCCACTCTGCCTTGGTGCAGTGACTTTACTTCCTGGGAGTTTCCTATAGTGATGAAATCACAGTACAAACCAAACAGATATAAGCTCTTATTATTCCATCATAAATGAAAGTGATAACTTATCTCCAGTTTTATTTCTCACTCTGCCCCAGTGCCCCAGGGGGTAAAGTGGGAGTCATGTAAAGTGTTAAAACCAAAGGACTGGCATTTGCTTTGCAAGCAACTGTATTACAGGTACCTTTTATAAGTTAGGTTGGGATATAATTTGATTTCACGATAGAGCAATCTCATTTAATCTCTCTTCCACCCCAGGAAAATTGGACCTGATTTAGTTAGAAATATTGTTACACTTGTCGGCTTCTCTGGCTTCTCTCTTAGGGCAATGAGCTTATCACCTCACTTTGCATTGATGTTTTCAGCAGTGGGGAGCTACAGCAGGCACTTGAGTAAGAGAGTGGCTTGATGAAAGAGAATTTTAGAGGATTTAGATGCTCTCATGGTGTTTCCAATTCGCACACTTTCCTGTGCCTAGACTATCCTCCATCTTCCTCTTCACCTATTGAATTCCCACCCATCCTGTTGCTTGCTCTTTGTCCTTCATTCTCCAACAAGACCATGACATGAGGAAGGTGATGCCATGACATGAAAGTAAATTGGATTTAAGTGAAGCAGGACTGTGCAAATTCAGTAGCCGCACTTTTTCCCCTGAAGCCATCTTGGTGAAATGGCCAGATATAGATCAGGACAGCTGGAGATGGCCCAGGATGCATTGGGGGACCTTGGCCCTTTCAATCTAAGGTCTTCAACAAGTCTCACTTTGACTACAGCTAAATGATAAACTAAAAGAGTCAGAAATCTCACCAAAAATTTCCAGACTCATTATGTGACATGACAGATAGGTCATTTTAAAGACAGATGATCTTATATAGAGACAGAATAATCAATAAACATTTATGAAGCACCTACCATGTGCCAGGAATTGTGCAAAGTGCTAAAGATACTAAAAGAGGCAAAAGACAGTCCCTGTAAGGAACTTAAAATATAAAAAGGGAGACAACCTGAAAACAAATACATACAAAACAAGTTATGTAGTGGACAAACAGGACATGATCAATAGAGAGAGAAGGCATTAAAATTAAGAGGGATTGGGAATGGCATCCTAGAGAAGGTGGGATTTTATTGGAGACTTGAAGGAAACCAGGGAAGCCAATAGATAGAGATAAAGAGGAAGAGGATTCCAGGCATGGAGGACAGCCAGAGAAAATGCCTAGAACTAAAAAGGAAGGAATCAGGAGGCAGAACTGAGGAGGGAGAGCATTCCTGGCATAGAGAACAGCTAAAGAAAATGCCAGGAGTCAAGAGATGGGGCATCTTGTTGGTGAATAGCCAGAGTCACTGGAATAAAAAGTGCATGGTGAGAAGTAAAGAAGAAGAAGATTGAAAAAGTAGAAGGGAGGGATTTGAATAATAAATAGTTATCTCTTCCATCCTGGAGGTGATAGGGAGCCAATGGAATCTGACATGTGCTTTAAGAAAATTACTGTCGTGGTTGAATGGAGGATGGACCGGGGTAGAGAGAGACTTGAGGCAGGTGGACTCACCAGCAGGCTATTGCAATAGTCCAAGTATGATGAAAGATCAACACAAATGCCATCTCCTTTGGTCCTTACCTAACACTTTGCTTGTTTTTCATGGACTCAAAGTGAATTACAATTATATATGTGTATATACACATACATACATACATATGTATGTAAAGGAAGGAAGGAAGTGAGAGGAGAAAGGTAGGGAGGAAGTAAGGAAGGAAAGAAGCATTTATTAAGCACTTACTATACGTCAGACACTATGCTAAGACCTGGGATCATATAGCTATTAAATGTCTGAGGCAGGATTTGCACTGAGGTCTTCCAGATTCCCAACCTAGTGCTCTATGCCACCTAGCCACCAGACATTCTGTATCTTTGTATGACATAGCTGAACTGGAGGATCTCATGTCGTATGACTTGCTGCTGCACCCTAAGGCCCAGAGTGCCTTTCTATCTGCCTTATAACTGAAGCATGCTAGATAGGTCGCCTTCTTCTCATTAGAGAATGAGCTCTGTGGGAGCAGGGACTTTCCTATTTTTCTCAGACATTTAATGGCTATATTTAAGGCAAGTCTTTTAACTTCTCACTGCCTCAGTTTTCTCATCTGTAAAATGGAGATGATAATAGCATCTTCTTCCCAAGGTTGTTGTGAAGACCAAGTGAAATACTTATGATATTTATTTATTATATTATACGTATTATATCCTATAGTATATTTATTGTTTCTTTATGTTTTATATTTATTTATATATTTATCAAGTGAAGTACTTATATTATTTAGTTGAGGGCCATTTGAAAGATATTAATCCACTCAGCTGCCCACTTGAATGATTGAACACCGTTCCTTTTCTCCTGATCCGGTGTAAATGGTCTACACTGGTGCCAGATGTTTAGTCATCCCCTTGAGATGCAGCTGCCACATTCTTGGGGAGCCTGCCCTGGGACTTCCAACAAGCTTCCAGGATACCTTGGCCTGTGTAGGAGAGAGGAAAAAGAGGAATCCAACTCTCATTGGAAATAACCGTGAAACTCCTAGCTACAGTGAAAATCAATCATTTGGCCCCCCTGGGACACAGACAGGTTGTAACTTTTCTTATCTATATATTCTTCAAATCTAGTTTCCCCCGTGTTCAACAAGCATGGAGCCAAGAATCCAATCAATATTCGTTCCATTTCTGTGATGGGAGGCAGCTTGGCATGGTGGAGTGAGCCCTCATTCTGAAGGCAGAGGACCAGATTCAAATCCTACCCCTGATGATACTGCCTATGGGATCAACTCACTCCCTATGCCTCAGTTTTCTCATTTGTTAAATTAGGGGTTGGACTAGATGGCCTATGGGATACTTTTAGCTCTAAACCTATGCTCTGACCATGGGAAAGGCTTAAGTGAAGGCTCACAGTAGATGGGGAGGTCAAGGCACACACTAGAAATGAGCATCCCAATCCCAAGCCTCTGACAGATTTCCAGTCTATTTAGGCAGAACCTATACACACAAGAAATACCCTGAACCACTTCATGTCAACAAATGCTGAAGGATACAACACCCCTAGGCTGAGATACTCCTGGGGGGACAGCAGAAAGATGAGAGACCATATCAGGGAGTATAAGGATCTTGTTTGTTCAGTCATCTCTCATTTTTAGCTGATTCTGCATGATGCCATTGGAGGTTTTCTTGGTAAAAATACTAGAGTTGTTTGCCATTTACTTCTCCAGAACATTTTAACAGATGAGGAAATTGAGGCAAGCAGGGTTAAATGACTTGCCCAGGGTCACACAGCTAGTAAGTGTCTGAGGCTAGATTTGACTTCAGGAAGATGAATCTTCCCAACTCCAGGCCTGGCACTCTATCCACTGTGCCACCTAGTTACCTGAGTATACTGATACTAATTATTCTTTGCGGTCAAGGAAGCAGTCTTTGGGCACACCAACACTGCAGATCTGTAGTACCTTATAAGCATCCTCAGCTCTTAGATTCAGAACTGGAAGGACCCTCAGAAGCCATCTATTCCCAACTCCCTTACCTTACAGAGGAGGAAACTGAGGCACAGAGAGTTTTGGTCCAAGATCACACAGGTAATACATGATAAAAACAGGATTTGAACCCACGTCCTCAGACTCCAAATCCAGCTCTCATTCCACTGTACTGTGCTTCATAAGCATCACAGTCATTCCTCCTACTCCCATTTTACAGATGAAACAAGTGAACTTTAGAGAGTTTCATGATTTACCCATGGTCCCACAGGTCTCAAATATATCTATCAACTCCAAATCTCAAACTATTTCTATTTCTATTACACCATGGTAGCCTCCCATTCTCTCACAAGGGCACTCTACGAGGTTTGTGTTTCTAGAATCAACAAGCATTTTTCTATTTTTCAGCAGAAGGGAGAAGAGGCAATGAGTGGAAAGTGTACTTTGTCATCAGATGACTTGAGTGCAATATTACAGCTTGCAGGAACATTCGAGTTCATCTTGCCCACCACTCCCCACCTGACATCTCCCCTCCACCCAACTGATGGGAAGGGAAACCAAAACACAAAGAAAGGAAGTGAATTGGCCAAGGTTACTGTCAATGATAGAGCCAGACTCTCCCTAAAGATCAGCCACTAACTGCAGATACCTGGGGTAGACAAGGAAAAGGAATACATTAGCAAATTCTTCTAGGCAGAATCATTTTGTGCTCAGTTCTTTTCCTTTGAGGGCCTCAGGAGAGTGTCCTCCTTACTGGGGAGCTAGGATAGAGCCGTTTCTCTCTCTGTTTTCAGAGGCCTCCTTTTGTTCCCCATCTCATCATGCATGGAGTTCTCTGCTCCTTCCAAAGAGTAGGGGGCAAATTAGCAGATTGGCTAGGTAGACAGACATTTTTCTAGATACCATTCTGAAAAAGAAGAAAGGAGGACCTGGGGAGTGCCTGGAAAGCCTTTGGACATCCGGCGCTCCCCATCCTCACAGTTGTCATGCTCAGGACTTCTTCAGAGTGCCTCGTTATGGGAGATGGAGGGCATGTCTCACAGGCGATATAAGCTAATTATGTCCCCTAGGAGTTGTTGGGAAGAAGGCAGCCTGTACCTTCTGGGCCTCTGGGGCTCTGATTAGCTCCAGCACACCTCCCCCTTTCCACCCCAACCTCCTATTATGTCCCTATCTGATTCCAGCTGAGCTTAATTCTGTATTTGCTTTATTACTGTTCCTGGGAATGATTATGCTGCCAACTTGTCCACAGACCACCAGGAGTTCCAAGGATGGCTCCTTGGGGCTTTTGATTAACCTGTTGCCTTTTTTAATGCTAAGTTTTCCAGGGAATTGGCCTCACTCTTCCTGCTAGACCCTGGGTAAACTGCTCTCCAATCACCCCCTACCCCTGAACTGTCTCATTTATTAAAGTGGCTCGGCCTCCTTTGGGTTCCTCTGTAATTGAGGTGATTACTCATTCCATCATCAAACAGATTTGGGAGCCAGCGGCTAGCCCAGGAGTCCCAAACCCCAGACCTTTTTCTGCTTGTTTGAATTGCTTTTCTTCCAAGAACTTGGGATCATAGATTTAGAACATTTAATCTAAACCTTAGAGTCCCATTCCCTCATTTTACAGATCAGAAAACTGAGGCACAGAGTGATTAAACCATCTGTTTTAGGTCAAATAGTAAGTATTTGAGGCAGGATTTGACTTGAGACTTTTCTGACTCCAAGCCCAGAACTCTATCCATTGTGACACTTAATTACCTTTTTAGGACCCTGATATTCCTAGAAAAATTGAGTATAAAGGTGAGTTTATAGAGTATAGGATTTGAGTGTACAAGGTGTATCAAAGATCCCCAAAACCAGGATTGTTATGTATGTGATGGATAGAAGATAATTAAAAAAGAAAAGGTAAGACTTCTGCCTATACCATATCTGGACTTTAAGCAAAGCATCAGTTGGTAGAGAGAACATGGGATGGACAGGACATTTGATAACTTGGCTTTAGTTCAACTCTCCCACTAATCAGCTCTATGGATGGGTCCTTCCCCTCTCTGAGATTTAACTCCCTCCTCTACAAAATAAAGGGGTTGAGATAGACCCTGTTAGGTCTACAATTCTCTAATTCTCTTGTTTCTTTCCATGATTAGATACATCAGTGCAATCAGCTCTTGGGCTAGTGCCACTGGTCCCAAGAGGCCTCAATGTGGGCATGGTCTGAAAACCACAGTATCAAATTCATAAAATCAAGGGAGTAAAGAATAGTATGACCCAAAGGTCAAGGTTAGAAATTCATGTACCAGGGCAGCAAGCTACCCAGTCCAGAGACAGGAATACTCTTAAGTGGAACAGTGGATTGAAAATTCTACAGAGGAGGATGCTAGGGATCAAAGAGGGGAAGTCACCTGCCCAAGGTCATATAGGACATCAATGGTGGAGCAAGAATTTCCTCGATCTCTTTCTAGCCAGAGGAGGATGGGCCTGTTCAAAGTTGGTTGGGTTGGAAGAAGATCCAAAGGACAACATTACAGAAGAATATAGAAGACTGGCCAATAACTGCATCATTTTATGACAGCCAGGTTTATAATCCACAGAGAGAAGGCACTAGATTAAGAGGATTTGGGAAAGGTTTCTCACAGAAGGTGAGATAAAGTTATACACACATATACGCTGGTCAGCTCTGGCAAAGTCTAAGGGTACAGTTGTGGGGCCACAGAAGAAAGTGAATCCAAGTGGATTATTTGAAAATCAAGACCATGGCCTCATTAGTACCATTCTCTAACCAATTAATCTCATAAATCTTCTGAGATAAGACTGCTCACAGTCATGTTTCATCTGATTTCTTACAGCCCTAATTAGGGGAAGAAACCTGGTTTCTCTTTGATATAAGAAAATCTCTTGGAGGACAAACTTGAGTTACATTCCTGAGGCCATCCTGAACATTTTGAAAAATTAATCTCTGTTCCTTAAATGCCAGAGACCATTCAAAAGACAGTCCAGTTGTGATTTTTGTCTTTGACCAAAACACCCTTAGTTGATCATTCAGTCATCAGCCCTTTATTCAACGAGTGCTAACAGCAGTCAGAAAACAAGCAATGACCAGAATAGATTAGCAGAATTCCAGTTCAGCCTATACTCATCCCAAGAAAACTTGGAATCACTCAATGCTGAATCTCTAAGGGATCTTAAGAGAGCATCCAGTATAATCCTTCCATTTTGTAGATAAGGAAACATACCTAAAGAGAAGTGAATTGTCCACAGTCTCATGACTCATTATTCTCATAGTTGGGCCTAGAATCCAAGTCTCAAACATTAACAAGATGGGCCCCTCTCCTCTTTTCTCCATCCTAGGGAATCAGGCTGCTAGGAGTTTCTGTTGAGTTGATTTCATAGCTCCCTCACCCCTCCTGTGCCCTCCGCTCCTCCAGGGCTCAAAAGCTTGAAGCATTTCTTGACTCACCTGATGATGATCACAGCCGGTTTAATAGTGCTTTCCAAAATTAAGCAAATTCTTCCTAATGAGAAGATCAGTGAAGAGTGATAACAGCTCTTCATTAAGTCCTCACCTTCTGGCAGTCCTGGTTTCCTATAGTTAATAAAGCACTTCTATAAACGAGGCAAGAAGGAGAACATAGGAGAACATTGGTCCAGAAGGGCCATGAAAAAATCAGTGATCTGTCCTCCTTTGTATCATTGGTAGATGGGGTGGAGGAGGGAAGGAGGAGAGAAATTCAGCCTCTGGCCTGGAGTGGGAGATGCGGATAGGACACTACCCTCCACCCCCTACTTCATACACAAGCATGCATATGCAAATACACAGGCAGAACCCTCATAAGCATCTTGATATAAAATAGGTGGGGAATGAATCCCAACTAGTGGGAACGAGGTTGAACCAGAAGAGAAAAGATAAGCCATGGGAAGCAAAAGATCCTGGTCCTTGGTGGAATTATAAACAATAACAGCTTTTAATTGAGTTGGGCCTGCTTGTGTACAGAGTGCCATGCAATACACAGCAGAGAGACAGAAAATTAAGACTGCTTGCCTATTAAAACCTCTCCTCCTCCCTTTCAGTGCCCCTCTTCCCTGCTCTGGGTACTCGGTGTCCTGTTCCTGTCCAAGATTCTCTATTCCAGTATCTCCCTGGCCCTGAATCCTTTTGATGGCCCATGCTACAGGGTCACTATCGCCCTCTTTCCTCCATCTCTATCCATACTTTCATGGAACTAGATTTGGTTTACTTTTAGGATAAACATTTCATATTAAAATTAAAATACGGAATTTCTAATCCCCATCATGACCTGGCCAAGCAGTACATTCTAGAAGGCTAGGCTTTTAAGTGACCTTAGAGGTCATCTCACTGGATATTGCCCAACCTAGATTTCACTGGCCCACAAAGCTATCAAATGCCCTTAGGCATTGAGATAGATGCATTAAAAATGCCATGAATCTGCCTTCTCCTGCAAGCCCAGTCTCCTTTCTCCTTTCCTACTTTCCATCCCTGCTACCCCAAGACTAGTGTCGGGCAAGCAAATAGACAGCAAACACTTATTAAGCACCTACTATGTGCCAGGCATTGTGTCAAGCTTGCTGATGAAAAGGCAAAACAAACAAACAAACAAAAAAAAAATCCCCTGCCTGCCCTCAAGGAGCTTATAGTCTAATAGAGAAGATGATATAATAATAACAACAGTGGCTAACATTTTATAATACCTACTCTGTGCTAGGCCCTGTGCCAGAGTACATTACAAATATCATATAAATTGATCCTCAGAATAACTTTGAGAGGTAGAGGATAGTATTATCCTCATTTTACAGACCAGGAACCTGAGGCAGCTAGGTGGTACAGTGGATAGAGTGCTGGGCCTGAATGGAGTCAGGAAGGTTTCTCTTTGTGAGTTCAAATCTAACCTCAGATTTATGACCCTGGGCAATTCACTTCATCATGTTTGCCTCAGTTTCCTCATGTATAAAATGAGGAAATGGTAAAACACTTCAATATCTTTACCAAGAAAACCCCAAATGGATCAGACACAATTGAAATAATAGAACAGAAACATGAACAGAGGCAAACAGAGATTAAGTGACTTATCCAGAGTCATGAAATTAGTGTCTGATGCTGAATTCAAACTCAGCTTTTCCCATAGCTTGCCTGGCATTGTAGCCACTGTACCACCTACCTGCTTCTATGCAAATAATAATGTTCAGACAAGATGAATCCCGGATAAATTGGAGTTAATCAACAGAGGGAAGACCCTAGCGTTAAGGGGCATTGATAAAGGCCTATTGTAGAAGGAGAGATTTGAGTTGGGCCTTGAAGAAGTCAAGATGTGGAGGTGAAGAGGGAAGGTTCCAGGCATGGCGAACAGATTCTGTGTTTGACTTAAGAAACATGGATGTGCTCCCATCCCTTAGTGGAAAATGATGCTCAGAGAGCAGGTGACTTATTCAACACTCCCAATGGTGGCAGACCTGAGACCAGAGCAAGTCTTCAGATTCCAGATCCAAACTATTGATAACTTCTGTGTCCTTGTCATTGGCCCACAGACACCACCCTGGGAGAATCCATGCTGTAAGTAGCATCAATGTTGGTAAATTTTAAAGAAATAATAGTGCAATGTAAAACCTAAAGGAGATCGCTTGCCATCTCAGGGAGGGGAGGGAAGGAGGCATAGAATTTGGAACTCAAAACTTAAGAAAAAAAATTTTAAATTTGTTTTACATGTAATTTAGGAAAATAATATCTTATTAAACAAAAAAGAAATGATGAGAAGAACCTTAAATAATCAAAAGAGCTGAATTGGAATCCAGTTCCTACTACTTGTTAATGACAGGATTTTAGAGTTAAAAGGAAGGCCAACAATCATCCAGTTTAATTCATGCCCCAAAGAGATCGCCCCAAACCCCAAACACAGCCGGTCATCCAATCTTTGCTTGAAGACTTCCAAGGAGAGATATCCAGGCAGCCCATTTCACTTTGGGATAGCTAGAATTGTTAGATATTTTCCCCTCTCCCCCACCTTGTCATAAAGTCTAAATCAGGGGTGGGAAACCTTCATCCTTGAGGTCACACGTGGCTCTCTAGGTTCTAAAGTACAACCCTTTGACTGAATCAAAACTTTACAGAAGAGAGGGCCACACTTGAGGACCTAGAGGACCACATGTGACCTCGAGGCCACACCTATTTGCAATGTCCATCCCTTACTCCTAATTTTGCCCTCTAGGACCAAACAGCATAATTCTGCTCCATTTTCTACATGACGGCTTTGCAAGATATTAAAACAGCTATTATGCTCCCCCAGCCCCACCCAAAGTCTTCTCTGCTCCAAGCCAAAGATCTCCAGTTTCTTCAATCAATCCTCCTATGATAGGAACTATGATATGAACCATCCTTGTGGCCTTTCTTTGGATGATCATCTATACCTCTTCCAACCTGTGGTTCCCAAAACAAGACATGACCCTCTTGATGTGATATGACCTGTAGCTTTATTATCTGTTCAGTCTCTGCCAAGTCCTTCTGGGTCTTAGTCTCCTCAATTGAAAAATGAGGTACTTACAGTCACAACTTGTTTGACCACAAGGATCTCCTTTAAACAACAGAAAAAAAAAAATGAATAGACCCTTGGGTGATAGTAGTTGTATTATTAGCATCCATTGGCCAAAAAAAAAAATCATGGAGAATAAAAGCTACTAGGAATTTGGTAATTCTTCAAAATGAATATGTATTTTATTAATCACAGCAGGATCTCTATATGTTTGAAAAGTAGTAATACTGAAAGGTATGGGATATAGTATGGATTTACTCTCTAGGACGCATGTTGGTTTATTTATTACATGGAGCTATTGAAAGAGATAGTAGGTGCTGCTCTAAAGCTTCCGGAGATTAGAAGGCTGATGACAGCAATGAAAGTTTGTGCCTGAGAGCTGGTTCCACATCTAACTTGCTTTGGTATTCAGATCTCAAGGCTTCAATCGCACATGGAGTTGTGAACCCTTTGTAATAACTCCAAAGCACCCAGGCTGGTAACCATCAGACTGGATTATTTCTAAGGTTGCTTCCTCTTCTAACATTTTACGGCACTATTCTATCTTCTTGCTCTGTATCTTTGGCTGTCCTCCATGCTTGAAATGTTCTCCCTCTAAATATACAGCCCTTTGGAATTCCTGGTTTCTGTCGAGCCTCAGTTCAAGTCAACGATTAGATGGATCATTGGATAGAAGGTTGAACGCGGAGTCAGAAGACTAGAGTTTCAATTTGACTTCATACCCTTGTCAGTGTGGCTCTAGGAAAGTCACAACCTCCGTGCCTCAGTTTCTCCTTATGTAAAAGGGGGTCATCATAGCACCTGCCTCCCAGTATCGCTATAAGGCTCAAATGAAATATTTTGCAAAATATTTTGCAAACCTTAAAGTGCTGTTGAAGAGCTATAATTATTACTAGCTCAATGGCCACTTTTTTATGAGGCATTTCCTACTCTCCCCACATACCATGGTCTCTTTCACCAGCACTCACTTTCCCCAAGGCTATGCTATATCTGTCATGTATATACATATACATATATATCATATATTTATGCATACCTCTCTCTATATTGCTTCTATCTTTAGAATTTAAGCTCCTTGAGATATAGCGACTGATCAACTTCTATCTTCTTATTTCCAATACCTCCCCTGGTGTTTGGAATATCCATATATTTATTTATTTTATTTATTAAAAGGCTGGCTGACAGCCTAACAGCATGAATAACGGATAGATTGAGAAACCTGCCTCATTGGTCAGCTTAACTTCAGGCTACCCTATTCCTCGTTGGCTTGTCAGGAGAGGCCGTCACTCCTAAGGAGCAGTGAAATCTCTCATTGGTCACCCTGATTTCTGGCAACAAAACCCCAGGCAGCCTCCTGGGGGTGGCTACCACTTATTAGAAAGGACAGAATCTGGCAAGGATGTGATAAGCCAGTGTCAAGTAAAGAAACTGTGAAATCTATTTTAAAATTTCAGAGCTGTGACTTCCCCCCTCCCCCACCTCCACCTTCTTTCTATGAACTGCAAGATAAGAAACTACTAACTGGATTAAATTCCCTTTGTCTAGAGAAAGGGACTCTACTGGGATTGCTGCTGTTGCTAAGCAAATTTGAAGGCCTTTAGGGCTGCCTGTGGAATAGTGGGCTACTTAACCACCAATGGACAAGGGAAGAAGGGGGAAGAATGAAAACTCACGTGACTTGGCCAGGAAAGAACTCTGGATGACATTGGATCAAGCTGTTCAGAGTCTGTGTATGGTTTGGACTGTGTAAGGCCAGGTATGGGTCCTGAAAAATAGCTTCCCTCCCCCAATTTTCAGACTGTTTCTTTTTTGTAGAAGCTGTTTTCAGAAACCAAAAAAGAAGCCATCCCAGTCCTACAACAACTTACAAAGTACAGCCAGGGTAATGGCAGTTCATGGCATCATGGATTTACAGTTGTGAAGCACTTCAGAAGCAATCTCATCCCACCTCCATATTCTTAGCCTTGAGTTCATTTTATCTAAAGATCAGCTAAAGGAACTGGGGATGTGGAGCCTGAAGCCAATGAGACTCAAGGGAGACATGATAGTTGTGTTCAAGTATTTAAAGGGCTTTTGTTGGGAAGAAGGAGAGAGCTGTTTTATTTGGCCCCAGAGGACAGAACCAGGAGCAGAGAGGGAAATTCCACAGAGACAAACAACTAGAACTAATGAGGAGAACCACCCAAAAATGTAATGGAGGTTGTGGGCCCCCTCTCTTTGGAGTCATCAAGCAGAGGCTTATGGGACTGTGTGGGAATGTTATAACTAGAAGGGAAAGCAGACATATGCATAGCCAACCCTCTCACTTTACAAATAAGATGACTGAGGCCCATTGAGGTTGTGACTTGCCTAAAGTCCTACACCATTTTTTTTTCATATTTAGGTTAGATTAGATGGCTGGTGAGGTCCCTTCTGACTCTCAAATTCTATGATTCTGTCATTTGACAAGATACCATGCCAGGGGACACTTTACTCTACCTTCTACTTTTTACCCCACATATAGGAACATGACAGATAGACAGATAGACAAACAGGCAGACAGAGAGATAGACAGACAGACAGACAGATAGAAAAACAAGCTTTATTAAGCACCTACTGTTTTTCAGACAGTGAGCTAAGCATGTCATAACTATCTCATTTGATTCTCATAGCCACCCTGGGAGGTAGGTGCTATTATTATCCTCATTTTCCAGAGGAGGAAACTGAGGCAGACAAAAGTTAAATGATTTGCACAGGGTCACACAGCTAGTAAGTATCTGAGGTCAAATTTGAACTCAGGGCTTCCTGCTTCTATGTCTAGGATTTTATCCACCATTCTACAATAAATGATAATTATAACAACAGTTACCCTTTCTGTACCACTTTTCTTCACTCCTCTACTCCCAGGGGTGAGGCTGGCAAGTGGATAAGGTTAATTGCTGTGATTCATTGTATCTAAAGGAGACCTTGGAGAGGGCTTAGCCTATGGCCCACCCTGCTGCCTCCAGTCCTCCCCACTGATCTCATTGACCATCTTCAGTTCATTAACTACATCGATCAACAACAATTATCTTTGGCTTTTATTTTACTACTTGTTCCCAACTGTCATTTGTTCAGACTTAAATCTGCCAAGAATAGGGCCTGTAAGTATACCAGAGAGGAAAGAAAGGGAGTCATCCAAGATGACTTGGCCAAGACTTGGTAAAATGTAAATTACTCAGGCTATGGATAGATGCAATGCTAGAGGGTCAGACACCAGAGTCTGATAAAGAGAAGGAACGTGGAGATCCCATAACTGATGTTGAAGTCCAAGGTTCTTGATTGGCTTAGCTCTCAATAATGTTTAAAATGGTTGAGGGGCTCAGAACCAACATTTTTTAGAGGGGGATCGAGAACTGACCACTGGACATGGAGCTGAGTACAAGTAAGTTCAAATTTCTTTCATACACTTATTCGTTATGTGAGCCTGAACAAGGCACTTCACCTGTACCTTAAATACCTCAGCTTTAAAATGAATAGATGGCCTTGGTGGTCTCTGAGGTCACTTCTATTTCTAAACCTATGAGACTGTAGCATTGCTTCCATGTGGCCATCCATATTCTCTTTACAGATCTCCAAAGAAAAAAGAGGATCTACAAAGTTTATGATCCTGTGGCCAAAGATTATTGTAATAGTCTAGGAGAGAGATGATGAGGGTCTCTGACCTAGGATGCTGGATATGCAAGTTCAGAGAAAGAGAGCAAGCCAAGAGATATTTCAGAGAAACAATATTTGGCAACTGAATATAGAGGGTAAACAGGAGTAAGGAGTAAAGGTAGGGAGCCTGTGAGACTGAAAGGGTGATGGTTCTTTCAACTGTAATAGGGAAGTTTGGAAGATAGAAGGGTTTTTTAGGGGGTGGAGGGGAAAGGAGTAGATAATGAGTTCTGTTTTGGATGTGTTGCATTTGAGATGTCTGTGGCATATCAAATTCAAAATGTCCAAAAGATAGTCATATAGAACTAGAGCTCTGAAGATTGACTAGAGTTGAATATGTAGATCTTGGAGTCATCTGCAGAGAGATGAGAAGAAAATTAATGGCAGCTGATGAGATCATATCTTAGAATAGAGAGAAGAGAAGAGAATCCTGGAGAGAACTTTAAATGATGCCCAAAGTTAGCAAACATGATGTGGATGAAGATTCAAGCAAAGGAAATAAGAAGCAAGAGCTATAGGTAGGAAGAGAATCAAGAAAGAACTTGGTCATGAAAACCCAGGAAAGACTATATTTGGAGGCAGCAAAGGGGAAAAGAAATAGAAAGAAATTAAAGATTAGAGGGAAAGTGAGGATGGTAAAGGGGGCAATTTGCTATGAGATTAAGGTTATACATAATGGGACATTAACAAGAAGAAGAGCCACTTTTTCATCCAAGATTACAGGATGGGAGTAGTTGTAAGGGAGATAAGTAGAAAAGAGGGTGCTCATGGTAAATAATCTCAGTTTTTCAGACAAATATGAATCAAGACCCTCAATTATGAATCATGGGAAGGAAAGAAGGAATGGGAACATTTAGAAGAATTGACATACTGTTGTGAAGACCCACTTGAGCTTAGAGTTGGAGCTAGAACCCAAGGGTCTTGCCTTCCAGTTTAACATTTTTTCCACTACACCATATCCAGGTCTAGAATCTGTATGTCTTGGCCTTTCCCTGAAGTGCTTTCAGATATGGTTAGAAGATCACAGATTGAGAACTGAAATGGACTTTTGAGGTCATCATTTTACCAATGAGAAAGCTGAAAAGTATCTAAGACAAGATTCATACTTAGGTCTTTCTGACTTCAAATCCATCACTCTATCCACTGTCTCTCAAGAGCAAAGTGAAGCATTGTGTGATGATTGACTTTGATAGACGTAGCTCTTGTCAGCACTGCAAGTGTCTAAGACAGCTTCAGAAGACTCATGATAGAAAATGCTATCCATATCCAGAGAAAGAGCTGTGGACGTTGAATGCAGATCAAAGTATACTATTTAATCTTTCTTTTTTTGTTTATTTCTTCTTTCTTGTGGTTTCTCCCAGTTCTAATTCTTCTTTATAACATGACTAATGGGAAAATATGTTTAATATGAATGTCTATGTGTAGCCTCTATCAGACTGCATGCGGTGTTAGAGAGGGGGAGAAAATCTAGAACTCAAAATCTTATGGAGATGAATGTTGAAAACTAAAAATAAATAAATATATAAAAAAGAGCAAAGTTAGCAAAAATTATAGTATAGAAAGCAAAACTACAAGGGTTAGAGTCAAGGCAAGCCCTATACAATTGCCTTAAATAGATGGTGGCTCTGCAGAGTAACACTTTGTATGACCTTGAGTAAGCCAATCAACCTCTGATCTATCTTCTTCCATAGAACTAGGGAGTTAGACAAGTATTTTATAAGACCCCTTCCAATTCTAAAGTCTTTGAGCCTTGGAAACTTATTTTTAGTCATGATGTTGTGCATCCAGTGATGGACTTCCTCTTCCTATCCCTCTCCACCTCAACTTCCAGAATACCAATCTCTCCGTGTTCTTTAATGGTCCCCTCAATTTCTCTCCTGTCATTCAAACTTATTCAAGATCTTTTATTGATGATGGCTTGAAGGTGGCATAGAGGATGGGGCACTGGATGTGAAGTCAGGAAGACCTCAATTCAAATTCTGACCCTCATATTTGCTACTCTGTGACCATGGGTAAATCATACAATTTATCATCCTCAGTTAGCTCATCTGTAAAAATGGTGATATTAAGAGTAGAAGGAGAAGAAAGAGTAACAGCTATTTCACAATTGTTGTTTTGGTCATGAGGGTCAAACAGAATAAGTTACCTAAAAAGCTTTGAAAACATCAACTTTCAACTAATTTTATTATAGTGAGACTCTTCTCTAGAAGGGAAGTAGCTAGAAGTAAGGTGTCAAGATATAGGAATGAAACTTCAGTGATGAGATTCCAGATGGCAGTTGAGAGAGACTGGGGCTAGGGAGCAGGGAATAGGTTGTAAGAGCCTTCACTACACCCTCAAATCATACCCTTGTAAGCTGTCCCAAATCCTACCTTCTCATTTGGCCAAACACCCATGGCAGGAGTCAGAAGATTGGAGGGTAAATGCCCTGTGCTCCTTCAAGCCCCCTGTCTACTAGTACATCCTTTACATTTTCCCCATGATCAACCCCAGTTCCAAGGGCCAGGGAGCCTTCATCACACCCTCAGCCTCTAGGTCCAAGGGCTAAAGAGTCTGAATTTGTTGTATCATGGCCAAGATAAAGAATAGGCAATATCTGTAAAATATCTGAAGTCATGAAGATGTATCTTTATCCCTGTATTCACACTGTGAGCAGTGGGTTGACTGAGCTGAGTTTTTGTTCTGTGTACCCTTATGGTAGCTGAGCTCTAACTTTGATTCTCTATCTCCTCCTCATTGTTAATGGAGGTCTTTGGCATTTAACAGGGTGTGATGGGAAGATATTTCCCTCTGGGGTTCAAATTATAAAAGGATAATGTCCCAGACTGACAGCACTTTGTAATTAATTAAGGTGTTTAGAAGAAAGTGGAATGGGGATTGGTATTTCCAAGGCCATCTTCACATGACTCAGAGCATGGCAGGAAATAATGGAGAAATCAGCCCAAGGTGTTGAAATACAAATCCTGACTTTCTGTGCAGTGCATGTAATAGCTTAGGGACTAGAGAGAATGAGAACAGAAATGGTATCTCTCCAAAGATGAACCCTTTTGTCAATGAAACTTTCAAGGCACTGGGTTCAAGCTTGGTCTCTGTCAATGCCAAATTGTGCAATTTTCTGGGCATTATTTCCTTTCCCTGGTCCCCCAGGAATCGTACAACTCAATAAAAATTGAAAACAACAAGCATATATTGAGCATCTCCAGGGTTTAAAGCATTCTACTGGGTACTGGGGATAGAGAGATTAAAAAAGAAGCCCAATAGTGGTTTTTCTGCCTCTATTGAGAGAATCATGTGTTTTTGATGCTTTGATGTTAAATACGATTATTTACATTCATTATTTTCCTAATGATGAACCATCTTCATATCTTTAGTATGGTATAAATTCAACTTGATCATAATACTAATTTATGTTGAAAACTACAGAATATAAGCATAGAGGTTTCCTTTTTACTTATGTTAAAAAGTATCTGTCTAAAACCGAAAGTAAGCATTATATTTAATGGGGAAATAATGGAAGCTCTCCCAATAAATACAGGAATAAAGCAAAGCCTCGTTCTAGCCAACTTCTTTTTTTTGGGTAGTCAGGTGATATAGTGGTTAGAATGTCAGGCCTTGAGTCAGGAAAACCTGAGTTCAAATCCAGCCTCAGATACTTCCTAGCTGTGTGACCTTGGGCAAGTCACTTAACCTTGTTTGCCTCAGTTTCCTCATCTGTTAAATGAGCTGGAAAAGGAAATGACAAACCACTCCAGTATTTTTGCCAAGAAAACCCCAAATGTAGTCATAGAGTCAGACATGATGAAAAAACAACGAAGCAAAGAAATCCCCTTTCCCTATTATTATTTGATATGTAAATCAATCAACAATGATTTATTAAGTGCCTACTATATTCAAGGGAATGTTCTGCGTGCTAGGTTTACAAAGACAAAGAATGAAAAAAATCTGCTCATTGTGAGGAAAAGGATGGGATTCCTGATCAGAATGGTCTAGTTGGTCTTTAAGATCCCTTCCAACAAAGATTCTGCCATTGCTTTAAAACTGTGGGAACCTACTTAAAGCAAGAGAGTGAGAATGTCCAGGGAACCAAACTTCACAATTCTGTGACTTCAGTCCATAATTCTTGACTGTTTGGGAATAGGAAGAAAAGATGTGGTGTATTTCAGGTTCTGAATTAGTGGTTCTGTAACAGCAGAATGGTGAAGTGACAAGAGATTTGAGGGTAAATGAAGATTCCTTGTTGAAATGGTTGAAGAATCAAAACTATGAAGGAAAAGAAATAAAGACAAAATGGGGCTGATGCACTGTAAGAATGGAAAGGTATAGAGAAATCTGAGGACATTATGAGGTTAAAAAACAGGTTTGGGAAGGAGGATATTCAAAGATAGTAAGCAGTGTTTAGAGAGTAGAATTTCAGATATATATCTACCTTGGTTCATAAATAACTTTAAATAATGAGAGAGATGTAACTCTCCATAATCGATAGATATATTACATTAATAC
Organism: Notamacropus eugenii; assembly: GCF_028372415.1. NCBI lineage: Eukaryota > Metazoa > Chordata > Mammalia > Diprotodontia > Macropodidae > Notamacropus > Notamacropus eugenii. Next base: position 309,904,836 of record NC_092873.1, read on the forward strand.
CTTGCCACCTAATTGTTAAAATAAATTTTATTAAAGTTTTTTTTTTGTTATTACATCCATTTCTGAACATAAATTTGCATTTACTTAGAAAGTTATCCACTTTAATAATGGTTCAAAAGGGGGCAGAGAGGAAGCAGTTAAAGAAAACCAGTTAACACATCATTTAGTTCTGGTAGTATATATAATATTTCATACTCATAAGCCCTCTACCTCTGCAAAAAACAGAGATGAGTATATTTTCTCATCTCTTTTCTGCTGGTCCTTATTTCATTTTATCATTTGCCTACTTACATTATTTAAGTTATTTTATAGTTTTATTGATTCTTCTTATTTTACAATCCATTAGTTCATAGAAATCTTCTTATGATTCTCTGAATTTTTTATATTCAGCATTCCTTACCGCACAGTAATATTCCATTACATTCATGTACATTTTGTTTCAGCATGCCACAAGCAAATAGATACTTTGTTTCCATGTCTTTGCTACCACAAAAGTGTTACTATGAATATATTTTACATATTCACAGCACCTTTCTTTCTTCTTTAAATTCCTAACTCTGGAATTTCTTGGCCAAAAGACATGGACATTTTTTTTAAAAGCATAATTCCAAAATACTTTCTAGAGTTGTTGGATTAATTGGCAACTCTATCGACATTGCAACAAGGTGCCTGCCTTCCTACAGCCCTGCCATCATTGATCATTTCTATCGTTTATCATCTTTGCCAATTTGCTGGATGCAAGATGAAACCTCAGGGTTCTTTTGCTTTGCGTTTCTCTAATTAGCAATATTGAGTGATCTTTCATATGGTTGTTAATAGTTTGCAATTCTTCTCCTGAAAACTATTTGTTCTCATCCCCTGAGCACTTTATTCATGGACAAATGGCTCTTAGTTGTATTTGTGTTAATTCCCTAGATATCTTGGTTACCATACCCTTATCAGAGCTATTTGATGCCATTTTTTTCCAATTTAGTTTCCCCTCTGAGCCTAACTGAATTGATTTTGTACATATATAAAAAGCTTATTTTCAATTTTATGTAGTCAAAATGATCTATTTTATCTTTTGTGATAGCCTTGATTCTTTGTTGTTTAAAAATTCTCCCCTGAGCCATAATCATGACAGGAACCTGATCTTTTATCTATTTATTACTAGTAAGGCTTTTATATCCAGGTTATATAATGAATGCCTTTTTTTAAGGAAAATCACTACTTAAAAGTTCACATTTATAGAACTGATAAAGTAGAGGCATTAGTACATTTCACAGAATTGGAAGTTACCACAGCTTAATGAATTTGGGACCTAAAGTACCTAGGATGGACTGCAATCCAACTCTATGAGACTTCAAAACTATGGAGAAAATAGCAAGAGGGGAGTTAAATTGGAGGAACTTCAAGCATGGCATTAGAGTATTCTTAAACTTGAAAAATATGCATGATCTGAAAAAAAAATGGACATAGTTGTATGCTCGAAGAAAGGCACTGAGTCAGTGAAATAATTTAAAAATACTCCCAGTTCTGTTTCATGCAACATCAAAGTAAAAGTAGGCTCTTGGCCCAAAGATGTAAGTTCTCATCTTGGTTTGGATGTTAACTAGCCCTGTGATTTTGAATAAGTCCCTTGACCTCTCTACGCCTCATTCCCACCTTTTAACAAAATGAAAAGTTTGGATCAGATGAACTATATATGATCCCTCCTAGCTCAGACAGTGAACAGTTCTATGGAAAATCATACAGGAAGTCAAATAATATTTGATATTTACAGTGAATGGGGGTGGGGGATAAACACAGCATCTGGCACATTCCTCAGATAGAAGACCTGAAAAGAATGTGCCAATGGAGAAGAGGGCTGATCTAGTTCAAGGACAGTGTAGGGTAAGAAGGTCTTCACTGCTTCGGGGATTTCCAGAATGGAATACTTGAGTCAGTGACAAAGCCCCTGGGCAAAAAAAAAGAGTCTGAATACAAAAGAATGGTACAAACCAGGGAAGAGAAGATCAGGATGGGGATTCTGCCATTCTTAGAGACCCTTCTTTGAGCAGGGAGTTATCTGCAAGGGTGAGAAGTGAGGAATTAGGGCCCACCTTACCTGTAAGAGTAGCTGTAGAGGGAGTGGGGAGCTGGACTTTATATAATTTTGGAAGTAATAAATAAAAGACATCCCCCTATACTCCACTAATACATGTTCCACATCTGCATCAAAGTAGCAGGAAATTCCTTTAGAGATCAAATTTCATCCCAGAAGCAAAATTAGACTCATAGTGATGCCTGGAGGCAGACAGACTTGCTTAAGTGACTCTTTTGATAATGGGATGGCAAGGATACCAGAAGTAGAACCAGAGGAGAGAAAACTTGGGAGATTTGGAAAAGAGAATGAGCAAATACAGAAAAAAGAGACATCCTTGATAGTTTTACTGAAAGTCAGCTCTGGAAGGAGAAAGAATGGTCCAGTTATGAGTGGCCACAGTTTTATAAATTGAACTCCATGAAAACCCCTGGCCTCTCTCTTTCTTGTTCAAAGTCTGCTTTCCACTGTTTACTGAATGTATGACTTTTTGGAAAGTCATTTTACTTCTCTGACCCTCAGTTTCCTCTTCTGTAAAATAAAAGGGGTTAGACTGGGGATCTCTACAATCCATCCCAGCTGTTATTTTATGAACTGTCTTGTAATTGTACAATAAGTCCAAGCTTAATACCTAGGAAATTGTAACTTCAGGCACATCCTCACCCCTCCCTCCTCCCTTGTGGAATGTGCTAGAGCTAAGAAGCAAAACCTTCTCTGTCAATGTAGATGTCAGGTCATCTGATAAATGTTCATTCCTTTCACACACAGAAAGACAGAGGCTGCTTAGGGTTGTGACCACAAGCTCTCTCTGACTGTCTAAGAGCTGGGCTGCCTTCCTCCGCTTAGCTCCACCCCTTTTGAATTGGAACATTCTTCTCATCTCAACAGTCTCCAACCAGATCATGAGGTCTAGTCCACTAAGGACAACTCTGCCCCTCATCATACCCTCGACACATTTTGATTGATTTTATTCGGCAGCTGGATAGCACAGTGGGTAGAGCACTATCCCTGAAATCAGGAAGACTTGAGTTCAAATGTGGCTTCAGACACAAATGTGAGATTGGGAAAGTCACTTAACCTCTGTTTACCTAAATTTTCTCATCTGTAAAATGGGAAAAATATTAATACCCACTTCACAGAGTTGTTGCAAGGACACAATGATAGAATATTTGCCAAGTGTTTAACGATGGCACTAAAGAAATTGTTAGCTATCATAATTACCATTATTACTTACAAAGATATCATATAATAATAGCAGTTAGTATTTATATAGCTTTTCAAGGCTTGCAGATATTTGTGCATAAATTTTCTCAAGCTTCACAACAACTGTGAACTGGGTGCTAGTATTATGCTCATTTTACAGATGAGGAGACGAATCAGAGAGATGAATTGACTTGCCCAAGGTCATATAGCTATAAAGTGTATGTAAACTCAGGATTGAGTTTAAATTGACTCCAATTCCTCTGTCCACAGTATCCCCTAGCTTCCTCACCCTTTAAGTCAGCCAAGCAAAAATCAACGAGCATTTATTAAGCTCTTACTATGTACCTGGTACTGTGAAAACACTGGGGAAGCAAAGAAAGTAGAAAACAGTCTCTGCCTAGAAGGAGCTCATATTCTAATCATTATATGGATGAAAGCAAATATATCCATAATCTCCCTCCAGTTTATGACTCGTAATCTCATCAGACAGCTGCTGTCCTTTACTGTGGGCAAACCCAAACCCCAGGAATTCATCAGTCTCCTCTGAGACAGGCATCTTTGCTTCAAGTTTTACTCTCCAGTTCAATTCCACTTCTTTTTTTTTTTAATGCCATCTTAGGCTTTTTTCCCCTTCATTCCCCTTTGCTCCAAAAAGCTTTCTGGAGTGAGCCCTCCCCAGATAGATATCATATGGGAATGAGGAAAAGAAAGGAGAAAATTCCCAGACCTTCATCTTTTATTTTGAAAAAGCAATCACTTTCTTCTCTGCAGAACCCCAGAAGAGCTGTTGGATCTTTGCATTTGTGGGGAGTGGGGGCAGGGTGGGGGGAGATTGCACAAAGACATGGGCAGCTGAGGCCTGGTATTGTTGAGATACTGTACTCAATTACTAGCTGGTACTGGGGAGGCCAGAGGGATGAGAAAACTAATCAAGGAAAAATCTATCTATTGACTGCCCCAGGCAGTTTTTAATTGGTGGTAGAGCTCTGCTACTCTTGTTGAAACATAGCTGATTGGGGGGAGGGGGGAAGTTAGCAAACTGACGTCTAATGTTTCAGGTTTGGAAGAGCCTTCAGGAGGAGGTAGAGCAATGTGAGTATATTGATAGATTGATATACTTGGAGTCAAGATGATTTGGGTTCCAATTTTGCCTCTGATTTCACCTGTGTGACCTTAAATGAAACATTTCGCCATTCTGACCCTCAGTTTTCTCATCTGTAAAATGGCCACAGTAATACATGTGCTTGCTACATCAACCACAAATACAGGTCCCTTCTCACCTTTATCTTTGCCATAGGGTTTAAGCTTTCAGAAAGACAACCAGACCACTCTTCTGTTCCATATACGGGGCTGAGAGTAGGAAAGGGGAAAAGGAAAGCTCTTAGGACAATGGAATTTGCAGCTTGTCATAGAGGCACTGTACAGCAAAGTCAGAAATGGGGCAGATGCTGGAGAGCTTCAGTGGCTGAGAGTGAGACCCCAGAGTGGAAACTATACTGAGGCTTTGGGGTAACAAGACAACCCAGGGACCAGATGTCGGTGGGAAACAGGACTAAATTGAGAGCTAGCCTGAAAAACTGATCCCACACCCCCCAATCTTTCCCACACCCTTTTTTCTCCCAATTGCTTGCAGAGCTAATTGCATTAGGTATCAGATATATAGTGGGAGAGATAATTGGGGTGACAGTTTCTTTACCACTTTGGGGGACATTTGGGGGACATTTTTCCATTAATTTTATTGTGTTTTCATAATCATGTAGTCAATGAAAAGACAATTATCTGAGTCTTATGAATGAAGATGTTCAATAGAAATTTTCTAGTCAAGCATAGATTGGTCAGAGACACCTAAAAATCACTGTAACACTTCTAATTCATAGTGAGATTCTATTTCCCTTTTTCTTCCCCCACACCCCTGGATTGGTTGAAACATATAGAATCAGGACCTGGAGCCCTGACTTGAAAGCCCTAGAAGCTTCTAGCTGTTCCTCCTTTGTTCTCAAAGTGGACCAATGAGAATGAAGAGGGTGATGTCTTGATTTGCAGGTGAATTGGATTTAAGTGAGGTAGGGCTGTGTAGAGTCATCAGCCTCACTCTGTCCTCCAGAATCAACAGAGTCCACTGGTAAGATATAGGTCAAGATGACTGGTGATGGCCCTGGACGCAGTGCGAGACCCTGGCCTTTTGAAGCTAAGATCTTTTTCTGGTCTCGGTTTATCTGAGGCAACATCCATTCAGTAGTTAAAGGCTAGTTAAGAATTGAGGCCAAAGATAATTTAGTTCACCTTCACAAAAGAATCAGTCTAGGAGGCGAAGATCCTCAGTTTTTGGCTAGAACAGCCTCTCTGAACCATCAAAATCCAAACAATGAGCCAGTGAGGCTTGGGCTGGGACATAGAGGTAGGATAAGCCTTTGTAGCCAAGTGCCCTCTAGTAACCAGAGAGGTTACTGTGGCCTTTGGGGAAGCCAGAGCATGAGCAGTGGATAATCTTTGAGTACAATCACTTGGCTCTGTCCAAATCATACACTATAGTCTATATATATATATACTGTATAACTAAATAATGACTAATTAGTTGTTCAGTCAAATGAAAGTACAATCCAGGTGTGGACTGCTATTGTTATCATAGCAATCCAAATGTCACCTGTGCCAAATGCACAGGCAGACCACTATCCTATCCTATCCTATCCTATCCTATCCTGTCCTGTCCTATCCTGTCCTGTCCTGTCCTATCCTATCCTATCCATCTTCCTCCTCCTGCTCCTCATCTTCATTACTCTTGTTATTGTTAACATCACTAATATTGAGTTGGTAGCAGTGGTATAGCAATATTAGTAGTCTCTTTTAATATGGCATAGTAAGAAAGGTCAGAAAGGATTCTGTCCCTAGTGCTAAAAAGGGACCCAGGGACTTTTGTATTTAGCCCTTGGTAGTCTTCTAAGTTTTCATTAATTTACATTTCATCACCTAGAATCAGGAAGCCTGTGTTCAAGCTCTACCACATATTTGGGCTATAATGTGGGATAATTTACCTCCTCTCTCTCAATTTCCTCATTTGTAAAATGAGAATAAAAATGCACTACCTACCTCGCACGATTGTGATGAGGAATATGCTTTTATGTTGTAGAAATACTGAGGAACAGGTGTGTGTTCTATAAATACAATATAACCATGGGCTATTATTAACGTTACCTTGCTCTATACTATGTCAATTTAAAACATACACACAGCTCTCACCTTCTTCTGTCCTAAGCATTTCGATGTCATCATGAAGGATGCTTAGCACAATGTGGGGCTGGGGTGGGGGTGGGGTGTGGAATTCTTTAAAGAGCCTTCTAACAATTTACCTAGGAAAGAAAAAGATAAACATAAGCATTATGGGGTCCAGTAAAATTCCCCTTAGATGTGCTTACTGTCCCTGAGGAGAATAACAATTACAAGCAGAAATAAAATCACCCACAATTATTAAATTGAGTCCAGAAGCACAAAGCCAGGGAAGGTGTACTACTTGGCAGCTGCTAACAGCTGTAGGTGGTATGATGGACTCCAGCACAGACCAATCTGAACTCAGACCAAGTGCTTCCCACATGCAATGAATGAGCTGCAGTGCCACTCAGGCCAAGAAGAACAGTCTTTCTACATGACAGAAAGTTGCCCTCTGTCAACTTAGAGTTTGGCTCCCAAGTCAAATGCATCAGCTTCTGCTGTAGAGAAAAGGCAGCCGAGAGGATGGTACATGCAATCCAACTCTTACTCTTTCTGACCTTTGGGTTGATGAATATCACTCCTCCAAGCTGTAATGGCTTGGACTCAGCGATTTCTGGGAGGTTTCATCCCACCTGCTTCTCCCCAGTGTCCCTGTTGTTGTTCAGTCATTTCAGTCATGTCTGACTTTCTGTGACCGCACTGGGGTTTTCTTGGCAAGGATACTGGAGTGGTTTGCTGTTGCCTTCTCCAGCTCATTTTACAGATGAGAAAACTGAGGCAAACAGGGTCACACTTCTAGTAAGTCTCTAAAGTCAGATTTGAACTCAGGAAGAGAATTCCTGATTCCAGGCACCAAATACATTGCCACTTAGCCAGAGGAGCTGACTTTAAATCCTATCTTTGCTCTATGTGACCTTGGGCAAGTCATTAAATTTCCCTAGGCTTCAGTTTCATCATATATAAAATGAAGGAGGTGAGCTAGAAGACCTCTAACATACTTTCCTGGTCTAATCTTTCTTCTCTGGTCTTATCCATTCCAAGATGAAGCAGTTTCTGGGTCATGATAGAGAAAGTCAGAGAAAGACAAAGTACAGCCTATCCTAGAGAGTTCCCTGGAGCCCAGCATCAGGTAGCCAGTAGATTTCAGAGGCAGGTCTTGAGTCCAGGTGGTGCTGAGTCCAAGGCTGGCTCCGTATCTGCTATCCTAAGCTGCCTTTCATCAGTAGCAGCAGCCGCCTCCTGAAGAGCAGTGAGGATCCAACCAAATCCAAACAGACTAAGAAGGCGATGGAGTTGGAGAAGCGAATGAGGGGAATGCTAAGAATTCACATGACACTGAAAGCCCCTGAATGGATGAGCATGGGAGGCAAGGGTCATTATCACAGCCTCAGCCTCTGAGACTGAGCCGTTTATCTAAATTCCCCAATGGAACAAAATCCAATCCATGAAAAATATTAGATTCTTTTGATCAAAACAAACAAACAAACTATCTTGAGTAAAGCAGCTCCTGGCTCTATGGAACTAGTTGACTTCCATCTGTCAGACAATGTTAAACCTCACAGGGACTGGGAGACCCAGACCAAAAGATTTTAACTGTGGTTAAAATCTCCCCCCACCCCAGTCCGCCAACTGTGCCCCTTTGCCTCCTGCTTCAGGAAATCTAGTCCATTAATTATACCTAATTCCAGTAGCTGATGGAATTCTCTCTGGAGACAGAAGTCCTGACTAGAAGACTGAGATTTATTTTTCTTCACTTATTTAAGCCACATCCTACATTCATCTGTGTGTAAAATGGTGGTGGGGGACAGGTGATGACTGATTAACAGACTAGGGATTCAAAGAGAAAGGGGATAAAATAATGTCACAGCATATGGCAGTGAGTAGAGGTACAGGAATTTGAGAAAATCACTTTCTCTTGCCTCAGTTTTCTCATCTTTAACAGTCCTTAGTGATGAGGACCATGCCACGATGCCCAACCAGGACCCTTTGATTATGTGCGTTCCTTAGCAATAGGCTGGAACTGGAAGAGAATAAAGTACAGGCTCAGCTTTGTGGGAAGTATCCAGTCCAGAAGAAAGAGGAGGGGACCATTAAAGTCATTATAAAGTACAGATGGAAATGTGTCAGTTCTAAAGACAAGGAAGGAGGATTGACATTTTGCAGGTGAGACTTACTTCAGTGGAAATGGTATGTAAACCAAATAATTGTAACTCAAAAAGAACGTTACTGAAGAAATGAAAAGAACTGGGTGGTCAATCTTAAACTCAATTTCCAGTGAAAGGGACAGATATGAACAAGATGAGGCAGTGTGGTAAAGAAAAGAACATGGAGGTTGAATCTCAGCTCTGCCCTTAATTGGTTGTCTGATCTTAAGGAGACAGCTTGACATTGAAGAAAAAGAATTAAATTTAGATTCAAAGAACCTGAGGTCATATCCCAGCTTTGCCACTTACTAGCCATGAGACCTTGTCAAGTCACCTAACTCCTCCAGGCCTCAGTTTTCTCATTTGTAAACATGAGGAGGTTGGACCAAGATCCTTCAAATACGCTTTCCAGCTTTACACTTATGGTCTTGTCACTTCACTCTGAGTCTCAGTTCATCTATAATACAAGAGAGTTGGACTCTCCCAGCCTCTGTTTCCTCATCAATATACTGAGGAGGCTGGACTAGATTAATTCTAGGATCCCTTTAGATCTTTAGATGGATGACCTAGAACTAGATGTTCTTCACTCAAAGTCACTGGTCCTGACCTATACCTACCCCAACTGTTGGGGTAGGTACCTACACTTGTCTTCTCCATAGTCAGCAGACTCCTCCCTCCTCTATCCCAGACTCAGGTAATGACCACTAGTTCATTTCAGAACATCCCTCACCACCCCCTCCTTGCCACTTCCATCCCATCAATAGCACTTGAAAAGGAACTGGGATTTTCTGGGGTAGATCTTTTGCTTGTCTTTGATGTATCCCTGCAGACTCCCCATAAATGCTGACATTTTTCCAAAGCTGGATGTTTTTGAAAAATACTTTAGATGAATGCCAGGCCAGGCCACACAAAATGTCACGGTGACTTCCAAAGAGACCTTCTAGGAGCTGGGGTGGGTAAAAATAGCCACTGCTCCAAGCATTAGTGAAGAGTAAAGATCACAGACAGACGAGTCTGTTTTTAAAGTAATTATTTCTAAGTGGATCTGGAGAGGGAGGAGGAGTCCCGCCTGCCAGGCTGGAAAGCAGAGTTTTTTGCCCACCACCAGAATCAGGAGGAGGAGTAGGTTAGAGAACAAATAATGAAGAGAAAAGACAGAGGCTGAGACCTGAAATCTCAGCCCAAACATAAATACTCTCTGATCCCTAGCAATTTACTCCATTGATGTGAACCTCTATTTACCAAATTATGAAGTAAAAGCACAAGACGTCTGTGGTGTGGAAGAGAAAGAGATCTGCCTCCAAGTCTAAAAGACCTGAGTTCAAATTTTCCTTGTGAAACTCACAGATCACATGAGGCCAAGTGAATCATTAAACTTTTCTGAGCTTTCATTTCCTGTTCTGTAAAGATGAGCTATATATATAAATTCTATAACGCTACATAAACATGAGCTATGATTTCTTATTTATGTATCCATGGTAGTAATAATAACATTAAATACATAGCATTTATCTAAATGCTTTAAGGTTTGCAAAGAACTTTATATATTTTAACTCAATTGATCCTCTGAACAACCCTGCCAGGCAGCTGCTACTATTAGTTGTTGTTATTGGTTGATGAAATTGAGGCAGACAGCGATTAAATCACTTGCCTAGTATCACACAGCAAGTAAGTATCTGAGACTAGATTGAACTCAGGTTTCCCTGACTCCAGGTCTAGGGTTCTCATCGCTACACCTACATCTACCTGGAGATAGAAATGGATTATTGGAAGAGAAAAAAGTCTGCAACCATATTGACAGGGGCCTATCTCAGAACAAAATGCTATGTGGTTAGAAGGTCCGGCATATTTTTTGCACAATGGGTAGAAATATTTTGCAATTTTCTGACATTAAAATTCGTAGCTATTCAGTGTAATTGATACAAGCGCTGAAAAGCCTTATCCCAGTGTCTACTCCCACTGATAAGTTGGGTACCAAGACCTTTGCTGCATCTTCCTGGGTAGATGCTAGGGATATCACTGAGAAGTTAGTGGTGACCTTCTAATGTCATTGGCTTGAGCCCCCATGCATCTGCTTTCCACCCCACCCTCAAGATTATCGGTCGAGAAGCATTTCGCCAGGCAGATTTAAGAAGCTTTTGTAGAGGGGTCTTTACTAAGGTAGTGTAATAATGACATGTTGTACAAAACACTTGCTTCCCCCGCCCAAAAAAAATTTAATGGAACACTCTTCCACAATATATATAATATAAAGTCCAGGTGAAAGTGGACTCAAGCTTAGAGAATATGTACAGCAAAAGGATCACTCACAGTTCCTAGCTGTTGGCAGTTCCTTTTCTCCCATCTGTAGAAGTCTCAACAAATTCCTCTTAGGCATGGGAGAGTTATATTGCTGGGCTCCTTGTGAGGTCATGAATCTATATTCAGTCTGTCTTTGTTTCCCAGTACTTACCTTTATGTCAGCTCATATGAGGTTTCATGGAAAGATAGATGGGAAGTCTAAAATCCTCCAGATCTTTCAAAGTTTGAAAGGGCCTTCTCCAGCCAAAGGGAGGATCGGGGTTGGGGGAAGAACATTTCAGGTAGAGTCCAAGCTAAAGCTCCTCCCTTCCCCTCCCTCTCCCCCTAAGAGGTTCTTCCCCTGGGATATGCTGGAAAGCTACATGTGCTGCAGTTGTAGACTTTGGATTCCAGTTAAGTCAGTGCTTTTATGTGGTACCTTGAGATGGTAACAAAATTTTCCAGTCAGTTAGAAGAAATTTCTTGCCTGCCATCATTTTATTCATCAAATGGCTTTTAAAGACTCTTCACATTTTATCTAAAGCCTATGATTGAAATTGATTGATTGTGTACCTTATCACTTACTTTCAGTGGGACTGAGTGACGGGTAAATATCAATTATTCCTACATACATACATACATATACATATATATATGTGTGTGTGTGTATGTGTGTGTATCTATATGTATCTATGTGTATGTATGTATGTATATACATACATACACACACATATATATATGTATATATGAAGCCCCTCTTCTCAAGTTCTAATCCATAATGGGCCTCAGGAGATATCTAGTCTCTACTGTTAGCTCTAGCCTGTACAGATAGTAGGTATTCCTCCAGTTTTAAAGGTTTTCTCAAGCCAAGGTCCATTTAACCACTTAACAGTCAGATTAGCTTTTAAGAATGACTATTTTTTCTTAAAATGTAGCGAGAATAAACATATAAACTCTACCAACTCCTTGCAGGGTTGGGGAGGCATAATCTTCCCTCCCCCACCATCTCCTTAGTTTCTGGGAAAAGTTTTACAATTTGTCTCAGGTCCTATATAGTACAGTCCCACCAAGCTCCAAGTTCAGAGTCCCTTTCTCCCCCCAGTCTTGGGCATCCTAGATTCTTATGGCTTTCCCTGATGGGTCTAGCTGCACATTGAGCCTCAGAACCTGTCACCAAACTAATCATGATTGCAGTCTGGGACCATTTGGGATTCCCCCACCCATGCCTAGGAGTGAAAAGACCAAAAACCAGCTTCATTTTTTGTAACCTGAAGGAAAAAGTTCTTCACTCAACCCAATCAGTTCATGGTGCCCATGATAACTGGACTGTCATTCTTTCTGGATGCTGGAGTTCTCATAGTTTTAAAGACCACAGCCTGTTTCAACTATGCAGCCAATGGAAAGAAGCTATTCCTGTGAAGAAAGGGAACATAGAATATCTTTTCCTTGTTGCGAGTTCCTGGTATTTCCCATGTAACTACCTCCATTTTAGGGGAATCTGATCTTGTGCAAAGTTCCAGTACATGTGTATGTCAGAAGAGGTGATGTTAGGAAGTAGAAGTTTCCTAGAAGAGACAATTGTGTCTCTGCTTCATTTAAAATGGATGCCTAATGCAACTGTTGTTTTTACTAAGGGGCAGAATTATAACTAGTAGATAGCAAATGGAACTTTGTCACAAGGCAACAAAATCTAGGAAAATGTGCTTCCTCTCCGTGGTAACTATTGTCCCAGCAATCCCTTTGAAGTCCTCTGCAGGGTTGTGAAGCTATTCCTCTGGGAGCCTACATCATCCCCCATGGTCTTGTCACTATCTCACCATTCTGCCAAGTCCTACCCTCAAGGGGCCAAGGGCTACTCATAGACCTATCTCCCATTGCAACTATCTCTTGGGTCAGATTGCCCTATGGGTCACCATGACTACAACACTACTACCTACTCCTAACACACACACACACACACACACACACACACACACACACACACACACAGCTGAATTGGCCTCTGTTAGTTTTACATGGATGGTCTAAATGAGAAGAGCACTGACACTTGCAAGGTTTCAGCTGAAGTGATCAAAGCAAAAAAAGCCACGAAAATTTGGGAATAGCGTCCATCTCCATCATAGGCCCAGAGCTCCAAAGGTTAAGTTCAATGATACTTTAGACCAAGCTCTTAGTCAGATAGATGGAAGGTTCTGATCAGTTTTTCACCTTACCTAAAATAGTTTGCTTTTTCCCTTGTAAATTTTACCAAAAATCATTACACACACTCCCCTCCCCCAACTCCAATCCTGATAGAAGCTTATCAGATCCATATTTTGGATAGACTCCAGAAGCGCAAGGGAGATGGACTTCTCGAAGATGGCAGAGTAGAAAGACACACATACGCTAGCTCCGAACCCACAGCCCATAAAATATCTGTAAAGAAGAACTCCCAACAAATTCTGGAGCAGCAGAAGCCACAAAACAATGGAGTGGAGGAGATTTTTGTTCCAGAGAGCCCTGAAAACTTCTCGCAAAAGGTCTGTCACGCCCAGACCCGGAGCCGAGCCCAGCCCTGCTTTGGTGGCCCGGCACTGAGAGGAGCAGATCCGAGCAGGCTTCAGGGATGGAATCTCCAATGGCCGTGCGGGTCCCTCCACCCACGGGCCCCAAAGGTTGGTGAGAGGGTCTTCTTGGCTTGCCGAGAGGGGAGTGGGGTGCCCCCATAACTCAGGCTCCCTCGGGAGGCAGCAGTGGAGACAGGAGCAGACCAGGGCTCCCCAAGCAGGCAGGAGCCTGGATCCATTGTTGAAAGTCTCTGCATAAACCCCCTGAGAAAACTGAGCCTGTGAGGCAGCCCTGTCCCCACCTGAGCACCTGAACTTAATCTCACACTGAATAGCAGCCCTGCCCCTGCCCAAAGCCCTGAGGCTGGGAAGCAGCATTTGAATCTCAGACCCCAAGAGCTGGCTGGGTGGATCTGGAGTGTGAAGAGAATACTCAGAAGTCAAGTCACTGGCTGGGAAAATGCCCAGAAAAGGGAAAAAAAATAAGACTATAGAAGGTTACTTTCTTGGTGAACAGGTATTTCCTCCCTTCCTTTCTGATGAGGAAGAACAATGCTTACCATCAGGGAAAGGTACAGCAGTCAAGGCTTCTGCATCCCAGCCCACCCAATGGGCTCAGGCCATGGAAGAGCTCAAAAAGGATTTTGAAAATCAAGTTAGAGAGGTGGAGGAAAAACTGGGAAGAGAAATGAGAGAGATGAAAGAAAAGCATGAAAAGCAGGTCCACACCCTACTAAAGGAGCCTCCCCAAAAAATGCTGAAGAAAATAACACCTTGAAAAATAGGGAGATGGACTTCTCTGTCTTTCAATGGGGAAGTGAGATCTTGTCTTCAGGCATTCCAAATCCACCACTCAGATAGGATATCTCCCAGAACTACTCTAAAGGAGAGCAACAGGCCTCCAATAGAGATGACTTTCTTTTTGAAATATGTCTGACAGTGGGTCTCTTTAAAAATTTTCAACCAGTTTTACTCTCCTTTCCAATCAGACCACATTCAAAAAGGGATGATTTTTCTTTTCCATTTAAAAACAGGTTGGTTCCTGCTGCCCCCCACACCTCCATAAGAAATGAGAATGCTGCAGCTGAATCTGTATTCTTAAAAATATGTTATCCGGATTATCTTCCAAGAGATTTAAAAAATCAATCTCTTGAAAGAGCTATGGCAGAGCTGCTGATTTTACAGTGAAACTCTAAAATGAAGAAAAAGACCATTTGCCATAGGCTGTCCTTCAGTTCCTTTCTAGACTCTCCAATAGCTTCTAAAATGCTGCAAAAAAATAATAATCAGTCTCTTCTTTTTCTTGAAGCATAAGAGCAGAATTCAGGATCTATCCCAATTATGTCCATCAAGACTTGCCAGTGGTCTCTGAGGGAATTGGAGGCCAAGGCTGTTGCCACAAACAGTATTTTGGAGGGGGGACGGGATCCCACCCGTTCCTCTGTAAAGCCTAATCCTGCACTCTGCCTGCTATGTGATTTAAAGGAATGTGTTGATCCTTGTTTCTGCAAGAATAATAATAACTTGAGAGATAAAATATCTTGCAAATGAAGGGCCAGCCTTGCCATAGAAAATCCAAATTCAACTTAATGAGCAGCTATGCAGTTATTAAAATGTACCAGGCACCATGCTGGGAATTGAGGGCATGAAATAAATAAAACACTGCACTACCAGCCTTCAGGGAGCTTATATTCTCTGAGGGAAAAGTAGATGTACACAAAGATAAATGGGGAGGGGGAGAGATTAGCAGCTGACTCATACTAGCTATGTGGAGAATCTTCCTTTTGCTCTCAGATGACTGTAAGATTATTGTTTTGCTGAGTTGTTTTTCAGTCACCTCCACCTCTTCATGACCACATTTGTGCCTCTCCAGCTCTTTTCATAGATGAGGAAACGGAGGCAAACAGGGTGAAGTGACTTTCTCAGGGTCACACAGATAGTGCCTGAGGCCAGATTTGAACTCATGAACTCATGAAGTCTTCCTGACTTCAAGCCTAGCACTTTTACACTGTGATGCCACCTAATTGCACCTCTCTAAGATTAGTTAAGGGAAATTTGCTGATCTCCACGTGGGTTTCCACATTGGAAGTTCTCTATAGATCTGAGTAAAACTAAGAATAACAACACTCAAATCTGCACTTATAAAGCACTCTGCACAGTAGCTTCCTCTCAGCAAACCTATGAGGTAGCTAATAGAACTATTATTATCCCTATTTTCAGATAAGGAAGCTCAGACTCAGAGAAGTTCCTGGGGTCACATAGATATTATATGATAGAACTGGAAATGGAATCAAGGATTTCTGGTATAAGTGGTCAGTATGAATTTTTTTTCACTGAACTACACTGACTTCATTGATGCTAATGATTCACCAATGATGGGTCATGGGGTCTGAGACATTTGTACCCATCCATCTATATCCCTTCATCATCCCTGAGATGGTTGACTGGGGCAAGGAGGTTGTCTAAGGTCAAGGAATAGAGATAAACTCATTGGATCATGCAAACAGCAATCTCTGTGACCTTGCCCTCATTAGTGACTCTATCTAGCCATCTGAGGTCAGGACTATTAATTAAAGATGATAAAGTACTAACTAATACAAGTGCATATGGTAAATGCTTCACACATACTTGTCCGACTGAATGGCAGTGTTTGTGGAACTAAATGGAAGAACTCAGAAAGTCCAGACCCAAGTAGTATGAGTCCTCACCACTTTCTGGGATAGGTGAGTTCATTTCAATGAGAAAGTTAGGGATCGCAGGCTCCCAGAAACCTGGATGGAGACCTCCTTCCCTCCCCAACCCCCAAAATGACCAAGATGTCTAATTACAGTAAGATGAAAATGAATTCTCTATCACAGGATCACAGAATCATAGATTTAGAGGTAAAAGAGACCTTAGAAGCCACTGAGTCCAACTCTTTCATTTTATATATGAGGAAACCGAGGCACCAAGAGGTTAATTGATTCCCCAGGGTCACATAGCCAGTAAGTGATTTGGCATAATTGGAATGCAAGTTTTCTTAACTTCAAGTTCAGTGCTCTATCTGCTACATCAAAGGGCTTCTTCTTTCCCTCTCTCCCCTGTTCTACCCTTCTGGCTTCCCAACCATCATTATCATTCCATCTGTCTCATATGTCCTCTACTTTTTAAGTACCTGAAACAGAGAAATTCAAGGTTGCTTTCTAGGCTGGACAGCTGTCTGCAAATCTTGATTTCTATTCTAGCCATGTTAACATATGTTACACCCCCTGGTTCAACCTGTTCTTAATCTCTATATCAACACTGCTCTTCCACCCTCCCAAACACCTCCTCAGTGAGAAGCCTGGTGAGACCTAGCTAGGAAAGTCTCCAGTGTTCTTAAGGAATGGGGTGGAGGGAGGAAACAAAAAAGGTGAAGATGGAATAGGATCAAAGAGCTGCAGATCAAGAGATAGAAAGGACCTTGGAGGCCATCTGTTCCAACTTCCCCATTTCACAGATGGGGAAACTGAGACCTGGGATGCTAAATGGCTTGCCCAAAATAAAGGAAGAGAAATAGAGGAGGAAAAATGAGTAGAGTCATTTACTAGGGCAGAAGAACTAGACCAGTGATACAAAAGAAGAGACCTTTGTTTTATTTGGGCACTTCAACTCACAATGGAAGGGTAGGTGTGTTCGTCCTTTGCTGCCAAAGACCATGCCATCAGAGAAATGATGACATGACTTGCACTTGACTTTGTTTTGAGTGAGGGAAAGCTGTGCAGGTCACCAGCCTCATTTCTTCTGCAGAGCCATCTGAATCCAGTGACCAGATATTCATCAGGATGACTGGAGATGACCCAGGATGAGGCACTTGGGGTTAAGTGACTTGCCCAAGATCACACAGCTAGTGAGTGTCAAGTGTCTGAGGTGAGATTTGAACTCAGATCCTCCTGACTCCTGCACTGGTGCTCTATCCACTTCACCACCTAGCTGCCCTAATGGAAGGCTAGGTAGCTTAACTGAAGACACTCAAGAACAGAAGGAAAGGGGGTGGGGGAGGAGGAAAGCAAGTTTCACTATAAGAGTCAAGGGCAGAGACAAGATGATGGAGTAGAGGGAGCCAAAGAGAGTCTAGTTGAGAATAGAGTGTACAAGGTCCAGTTCCCTCCTTAGAGACGCCAAGGATACAACCAAAATCACAGTCCCATAAATTTAGATCTTGAAGTGACCTCAGATATTAGCTAGTTCAATTCCCTCATCTTACAGATGAGGAAACCAAGGCCAAGGGAAGTAAAGTACTTGTCCAAGGTCACACAGGTAATAAGCAGCAAAGTTGGGATGTGAAGCCTGGTCCTCTTACTCCAAATCCACAACTCTTTCAGTACCATGAATCTGAAAGGAGCTTTGGGTATCAAAGTAGCAGGAGGGACCCCAGGAGGATCCTGTGAAAGAGTCTGCTTTCTTGAAGACCAAAAAGAGGGAAAAATTATATACTAAGTCACATTAATAAAGCAATTCAAGGTTTGCAAATCTCTTCCTTTCCATTCATTATCTTACTTGATCTTCACAACAATCTTGTGATATAGGTGATATTATTAATCCCTTTTTACCAAAGAGGATAGTGAGGGTCAGGGAGGTCGATTGGCTTGCCAATGGTCACACAGCTGATTGTGTCAGAGATAGACAAAGACAGAAGAGAGAGAGAAAGAAAGAGAGAGGGAGATGATAGATAAATAGATGGAAGACAGAAATCAATAGATAGATAGATAGATAGATAGATAGATAGATAGATAGATAGATAGATAGATAGATAGAAAGACAGACAGGTATGTAGGTAGGTAGATAGATAGACAGACAGGTATGTAGGTAGGTAGATAGATAGACAGACAGACAGGCAGAAAGACAGACAGACAGACAGATGATAGATAGATAGGTAGATAGATAGATAGATAGATAGATAGATAGATAGATAGATAGATAGTAGATAGAGAGATGACTTAATAAGCACTAGGAACTGGGCTAAGCACTGGGGATATAAATATAAGTACTCAAGAGAGTCCCTGACTTCAAGCAGCTTCCATTCTAATGGCAAAAGACAACATATAAAGGAGAGATGAAAAGGGAAAGAGAAGGCAGCATGAGATGGAAGTGGTGGGAAAAGAGCAAGGAGGCCTGGTTTTGGGCAAGATAAGCTAATCAGAAATGTGACTTGAACCCCAATCATTCTGATTCCAAGTCCAGCATCCTATCCATACTGCCATACTACCTGTCAAGGACAAGGAGAAAGAGAAGAGAGCATGCAGAAGTCAATAAATAGTCGATAAGCATTTATGAAGTTCCTGCTTTGTGACAGGCACTGTGCTAAGCACTGAAGATACAAAGAAAGGCAAAAGACAGTCCTTGCTCTCAAGGAGCTGATGGGGTAACGGGGGAGAGAATGTGTCAGCAACCATATCGAAACAAGCTATAGGTGGTATACATTAGAAATTATATAAATTCTACAGAGAAGAGGCACTAGAATTAGGACAGATCATATATAAACAGGAAGATGGAGAAGAAGAAACAGAAAGAGGAAGAGAAAAAGATAAAAAAGGAAGGAGAGAAAAGAGAAGGAAAGGAAAAGGTGGAAGAGAAAGAAATGGAAAGAAAGAAAGGAAGAATGAACTGAGGAGAAGGAAAAGGGAAGAAGATGAGGAGGGAGAATATGGGAATTTGCTCCTGGTTGTGGAGAATCCGATATAAATCAGGGTGGCTCATATTATCTGCCCTCATTTCCATATTTTGAGCAATGCTTTGAGACCTCCCCCACTGGAAAAGAGTCAGTCTCCTCCCAGTGAAAGGAATAGTTCCTGCTTAGGCTCTGGAGCTTTGCTTTCTGATGAAAGACATTTGTTATCTACTAGATAGTTACCAGATAAATGCACACCCAGGGGTTCTGTCCAGGCTCTTCAAATCATACCCAGCACATGATTTCGCTGACGCAGTGGTGGAGGCTTAGATTATCATCTTGCCTGGAAGGTGGACATGATGAAGTGAATACTTCCTGAGGGTGGATGAGTCTGCGTGCTATCTCCCCCATAGTACACACAGGATTCTTGAACTGTCAGATGGATTCTGATCAGCCCCAGGATGCTGGAAGGTGTTGTTTGGAGGCCATAGCCTGATACCTGGAGCCAGGTATCTCCAAGGATGTCAGTCCCAGATTTTGGACAGTGCTTCTCTATGGATTTAAGGCTCCCTATAGTCCATAATAGAAAAAGGAAAATTGGGGGGAGGTTTGAAGACTAACCCTAATCATACACACACACACACACACACACACACACACACACACACACACACACACACATACTTACACACACACATTATGTTATAGCAACACATTAAAATTCATACCTTGATTGTAGCTATGTTTAGGGCAATGTAAAAGAAAAATGTGAAGTACAGAGTGAAGTTATGGCAGGGAGCTTTGGGTATGGTGTAGTAACATATTTTGCCTTTTTATATTGTTTCTTGTCTTTCGGATGGGGGAAAATAAGTTCAGGCTTAGGCATATTGAATTGTAGGTACCAGAGGGACAGGCAGGCAGAGATTTCCAGGAGCCAGCTAGAAGTTCAGGATAGGAGCTCTAGGGAGCCAGATAGATTGACTTGAAAGTCATTGGTATGGGGGAATCTCGAATCAGTGGCAATGAATGATATTACTGAAAGAGAATCCAAGAAGGATGAGGACGACATCTTGATCTAAGGATAGAGGGAAGGCAATATAAAGGGGTCCATCTGATATGGAGGGGAGAAATGGAAGAGAGCAGAGACATGGAAGCCTAGGGAGAAAAGAGCATCCAGAAGAAGGGATTGGTCAATTCTGTCAATGTCAATTGCTACATAGAGAGTAATCAGTCATTCACCAAGGATTTATTAATTGCCTATTATGAGCCTGGCACAGGAAGGAACCTTTAAGGTCATGTAATCTAACACTTACAACTAAAGTTCAGTCATATCCTCTGAGAAAGGTGGCAGAACTAGGATAGAAGGGCTCCTACTGGTGATATTGGAATAGGAGGACCTGGGAGAGAAAATCCTCATCCTACCACCTACTCTCTGAGTGATCTTGGGGATGTCACTTAAATTCTACAGGACTCAGATTTCTCATCTGCAAAACTGACCTGTAAGGTTCCTTCCATCTCTAAACTGATGTTTTTATGACTCCAAATTCCATTGTCTTTCTACCTCATCATGTAGCCTCTTGTCTATGTCTTTGCATTGTCTAACACACTTTCCCATACATCCTGCTTCATCCCCAAGAGAACTCTTGAAGGCAGGCAGGGATTGTAGTTTTCTCTTTACAGAAAGGAAACTGCTTGCCTCAGTTTCTTCTTCTGTAAAATGGGGGTAATAATAACACCTACCTCCCAGTGTGGTTGTAACGATCAAATAAGATAATAATTGCGAAGCACCTAGCAGGGTGCCCATGTAAAAGTTAGTTGTTGTTACTGGTATTATTATTGTATTAGCCAAGTCAGGAGAAGAGCCTAGGTCTCCCGATTCCTCTCTCTGTGCTACAGCCACAAGTCTTGAGATTTTTCTAACATTTCAAAAGTACAGAACTTCTCTACATAATACAATATGAGATATATTTAAAGAAGATCTTTGATGAAGTAGTAACATTTCAGTAAAAGACTGTAGCATGTTGTATAATACACTAAGTGACATCTATAAATGTGTTTGTACACAATACATCCATGGCATATATAGTATGTGTATCCATACTGATCAATCCATAAACCTTTATTAAGTGCCTACTCTGTGCCAGGCATTGTCCTAAGTGCTGGGGATATAAAAAAAGGCAAAAGACTTTCCCTGTCCTCAAGGAGCTTCCCAATCTAATGGGTGAGACACCATGCAAACAAATACATACAAAACAAACTCTGAATAGGATAAATAGAAAATAACAGAAGAAAAGCACTGGAATTAAGAGGACTAGGGAAGACTTCCTGTAGAAGGAAGGATTTTAGTTGGGACTTAAAAGAAAGCCAAGGGAAGTCAAGTCTAAGCGGAAGAGGAAGAATGTTCCAGGAATGAGGTCAGTCAGAGAAAATTCCCAGAGTGGAAAGATTTGCATTTCTTGTTTGTGGAACAACCAGGAAGCCAATGTCATTGGGTCAAAGAATGAGTCGGGGAACAAAGTCTAAGATGGAAAATCTTAAGAGAGGGGGATAGCTTATAAAGGACTTTCAATGCCAAAGGATTTCATAATTGCTCCTGGAGGTCATAGAGATCCAAAGGAGTTTATGGGGGGCAGGGTGTGTGTGAAATATTGACGTGATTGAACGTGTGATTTAAGATAATCACCCTCACATAATAGCCAGCAATTATGATAGCTACCATTTACACAGACAGCTCTTTAAGACTGGCAGAGCACTTTACATAGATTATCTCATTTTGTCCTCACAATTACCCTTGAAAGGTAGGTGTGATTATTATCTACACTTCAGGCATGAGGAAACCAGGGAAGACAGAGGTTAAGTGACTTACCCACGGTAATACTGCTACTATGAGGCTAAGGCAAGATTTGAACTCCTGTCTTCTTGCTTCCAAGAACAACCATGGGCAAATCACAACCTGCCTCAGCCTTAGGAAACAACTCTCAGATTTCTCTACTGTTTATAGACATGTTGTGATTTACTTCTGTGTTGCTATATTCCTCTCTCTGCGTCTTTCTCTCTCTTTCTCTCTCTCCTCTCATTCTATTCTTACATATCATATATTATGTCACATTATTTATTTCTCTGCAATTATTATATTACTATATATTATTATATAGCATATGTCTATGTATACATACATATATACAAATGAATGAAAAAGCATTTTTCAAGTACTTATTAGAAGATAAGCTTTGTTTTAAAACTGCTCCTGCTCTTAAGAGTTATATTTTAATTGGGTGACAGACAACACATCGGGCCAATGAATGGACTTAGTGACCTTAAGCATGGAGTCCCATGGCAGAGAACAAGCTCCAAAGGTCCATTAATCACAATGCCTGCAGATCTGGTGGGTCTGGTGGCAGGAGAGCTGCTCATGACCAGTGGGTCTTGGGGTTCAGAGCCAGAGCAACTGGTAAGTCTCAGTGATCCTCTTTTTTACTGGGAAGATAGTAATTGATGACTACTACAGGGGCTCATTCATGTGGTATGCATGAACATGGCTTTTGTAAGGGGACCTAGCCTAGGAGAAGGGAGAAGGGAAACTGAGGACTAGAGAGGATCAGAATCTCTGAGTTACCTTAGAATTGGGAACAGAACAGTAGGCATCCAGTCAGAAGGACTATCAGGGAAGAGAGCAATGGCCAAAAAGGATGGAAGGAATGAAGACTTCCCAAGGTAGTTTCTGGATGAGATCTGGACCAGGCAGATGGGCAGGCAGACTGGAGCAGGGGAAGGGGAAGGCATATCCTGGGGCTTCCTTATTCATGCACACATATTATGCATTGCCATAAAGGAAAATCCATGCCTATTTCTGACTATGTCTAGGGAGAGTCTGAAATAACAATAATCAGTAGCTACTAGGTACTGAATTTGGGGGTAGGAGCTGGAAATAATATAATGATATGTTTCTCCTGTTTATAATGTGCCTTCTCCACATCACAGCAGAAGTGAATCTAGCACACACTTTCCCTCCAGGTCTCCACACTTTCTGACAAGCCTCTTGAATAAAGGAACAGAATGAATTTACTACCACACAGTGAAGATAAGAGAAAAATCAGGGGATATTTGAAAAAAAAAAAAAAAGGAATGGGATTTAGAAACAGCCCCCTCCATCAGCATTAAAAGATGAAAAATCCCTCAGAAATTTCATTAAAGGGAACTGAGCCATGCTTGTGAAATAGCCCAGGGAACTATTGTAGGTTTCTGGACAATTTACCAATGTGGATAACTTTAAATGTAAAGTCATACACTTGAGTTCAAAAAATCAACTTCACAGGTACAGGGTAGGAGAGACAGAACTGGACGGATATTTGTCTGGAGTGGGGAGGAGATCTGGGGTGGGGAGGTAGTGGACCATGAGCTCAATTTCATTCAAAAGTGTAAAATGGCAACTAAGAAATGAAGGCTACACTAAAAGGCATCATGTGTAGGACTGAGGTGACAGCCCCATTGTGTCCTGGATTGGTCTAATCACAGAAAGAGTATTTTGTTTAGTTTTAGATGCTGCATCTTAGGAACAGCACTGATAAGCTAGGAGTATACAGAGTAGGGTAACCAGGATAGTGAAAGCTCTCAATTTGATGCTCCATGAAGTTCCATGAGGATCATTGGAAGGATATTGGAAGGTTGAATTGGGGAAGAGATTACTTAGGTGGGTCCAGGTAAATTTCTCTAAATATTGGAAGGGATACCACATCACACCATGTGAATGAGCAGGGAGTCACCAATTACCATCTTGATTTGTGTTGCTTGGCCCTAGAAAGGGCAAGGAAGATCAATGGGAAGGTGAAAGGAGGTGAATTTAGGCTTGATTTAAGGAAAATCTTCCTAACAATTTGAGCTGTCCCAAAGGGGAATGATCTGCCTTGGGAGGTAATTGGTTTTGCCTCCCTAGAGTTCTGCAAGCATGGTTGGATGACGATTTATTGGCAATGTTATTCAGATACAAGTTGGACTAGCTGGTCTCTGAAGTTTCTTCCAGCTCATGCTGAGATTTAAAGATTTCGCTTTCTCCAAAGTCATGACCCTCCTAGTGTTGAACCAAGTTATTTTTCTTATTTGTTATTTCCAAGTCTTTTCAGGCTGAACCTTTAGCAATGTAACCAAAGAGTGAGTCAGAAATTGGAAACAGAGAAAGCAAATACTCAGAGAATGTGGGCTAGAGCCTGGAGGAGACAGGGACAGCCTACCTTGTACAGTTCAGCACTGCTTATAACAAGCCTAGGATGATATAAAACATAACGTGTTAGAGGGAGATAGGACCTTAGAGACTGTCTCATTAAATCCCCCCTCCTTGTTACAAAGGAGGAAACTGAAACTCAGAAAATGGGAGAGTGCAACTGATCCCTTTATGGTTTGATGTGAGAGATTCTGAAAGACTCACCTACCAAAAAGTCTGTTTTCCATAAGCTTAGGAAGGTGCCTAGCCTTCCTTCCATCATTAGTTTTATTCCTTTACATGAATAATAATGACTCATGTTTATGTAGCACCTCAAGGTTTATAAATCCCTCTTCTTTCAACAACTCTGTAAGATAGATAGTGAAAAGATTATTCCCTCTCCTCCAATTTAAAGGATGAAGGGAAAAAGCTCAGAGTTTGAATCACTTCTTTGTGGTCTCAAATATGGGCAGAGCCAGGATTTGAACTCAGGTCCTCAGCTTCAAGCCCAAAGTTTTTCCTATTTCAAACTGCATGCTCTCCATGAGAACCTGATCTGAGAATGGTAATGTATCAAACAACCAACTATTTTCACACACTCAGAGCCAGAGCTTTGAGGTACATTTTGAGTGGAAGAGGAGAGTGAGAGAGGAGGGTAGGATCTCAGGCACTGGGGTGAGTAGAAAAGCACTTCGAAGGGCAGACCCAAAGTAGGGAGAGAGAGGCCATTGACATCGGAGACAGCATAAGATACTGTTAGTAAAAGGGTCCCCAGAAAGGGAAAAATAGATTTGAGAATCTGGCAGCAGGATCTGGCCTCATTCCAGCCTGACAAAGCCCTGGAGTCCTTAGGGGACAATCAGACACTCTGCACTGATTCCTTGGGCTGTCTCTTTACATGAGGCATTTCCTTTGCAAAGCTCTGATTTTTATGTCTAGCCATTATTTTTAAATGCCTGCTATTACTTCCCCTCCCCCCAAAACCCAGAAGAAAATAGGTTATTAAGGAAAGGCAGCAGTGACTGGTTATTTGAACAAATATGGAAGGAGATGTGAGTGGGGGAGGGATGTATATATACCTCTTCACAGATACAAATATATTCATATATGCACCCAGATCTGTGCACATAGCTGCATGAAGAAAGATGTGGCATTAAGTTAACTCAGTTTCAATCAGATAGATGATGGAACTACCTAGGTCTATATGACTAGTCTTTAAAATCCAGAAGCAGTCAGCAAGCCCCTCCAAAATAGGGCTTGTACCACAGTAGCCCAGAGAAGTGGATAGAGCCCCTTGGGTAGAAAGAGTGAATTGAAACTTCTAACTTTTCCTCTGCTTCCTCTCCTTCCTTTTCATTTCTCTCCTTTCCAAGTCTTCCATTCCTCTTCTTCCTATGTCTCCTTTTATTCTCTCAATTTTGAACCTTTTCTATGTATCCCTCTGCTTTCTTTCCTCTCTCATTCATTTTCTTCTGGTCTTCTTCATCATTTCCCTCACTTTCTTTCCCTCCTTCTCTCACCCTCCATCCGCTTTCTTCCTCTAGGGAGGTGGCTTGGTCCAGTAGGAAGAGCTTGAACATTAGAAGACTTAGATTAAAATTCTATTTCTCATATTGCCTGTAGATCTCTCAGCAAATCATTTTATCTGGATGAGCCTCAGTTTCCTGATCTCTAAAGTGTGGAGATTGAACTAGATGACCTCTGAGGGCCCTTTCACTTCTAAATCTATGATTCTACTGTGCTTCAAAGCCCAACTCAGATGCCACACCTCCATGGGTTACTCTATCTGTAAAGTGCAGAGGTTAGACTAGATGGCCTCTGAAGCCCCTTCCACCTCATTCAAAATCCTACCTGCCTTCAAACCACAAGTCAGATACTGCTGCAAAATCTTTCCTTATTTTTCTCTCCCTCTTGAAATTACTTTGCTTTTGTTTGCCTGTGTATGTCTTCTATCTAGACATACATATCAACACACATTCCGGAAAAGTCAACTCCTTGGGGGCAGGGACTATTTTCTTTTTGGCCCCAATGCCTAGCAGAGTGTGATAGATAAATGGATGAATGGATGCATGGATAGATAGTTAGATAGATAGATAGATAGATAGATAGATAGATAGATAGATAGATAGGTAAGTAGGTAGATAAATAGATAGATAGGAAGAAAGGAAGTGAACAAGAAAAGAAGGAAGGAAGGAAGGAAGGAAGGAAGGAAGGAAGGAAGGAAGGAAGGAAGGAAGGAAGGAAGAAATAGAAAGATAAAATGAATGAAAGGAAGGAAGAAGAAAGAAAGAAAGAAAGAAAGAAAGAAAGAAAGAAAGAAAGAAAGAAAGAAAGAAAGAAAAAAGAAAGGAAAGGAAGGAAGGAAAAGAAAGAGAAAGATAAAATGAATGAAGGAAAGGAAGAAAAAAGGAAGGAAAGAAAGAAGGAAAGGAAGGCAGGAAGGTAGGAAAGAAGGAAGGAAAGAAGGAAGGGAAAGAAGGAAGGAAGGAAGGAAGGAAGGAAGGAAGGAAGGAAGGAAGGAAGTTAGAAAGGAAGGAAAGAACACATACAAATAATCTACTATGTGCCAGGCTCTGTACTAAGTGCTAGGGGTACATATGCAAGCAAACAAGAACGCCCTGTCTTCCAGGGGCTTATATTCTAAATAGAGGAAGATACATAAAAGGGAGCTGGAAAAGGAGAGAGGCCATGAGTCAGAGACGTGGGTAGAATTGACTGAGAAATGCTGAGGATACCTGATTTGAGACAAGAGAAGGGGAAAGCTCCCATATCTGAGTCCAAGTTGGTTCTAGCGAGGCAAAGTCCAAGGTTCCGATGGGAATGATGGCAGAATGGAGCCAACATGATTTGGATCTGGTGCATGATGTAGGGGCCTGATTGCAGGCAAAATAAGGTAAAATCTCATCTATCAGAGGCAGGATGATTTCAGAACCAGAGTCCAAAGGAAACTTGAAAACAATAGGCACCTAATGCCTGTTGGTTGAATTGAATTGCATCCTTCTTGCTCTCTACCTCTCCTCTTTCTCTCCCTTTTTTTTTTTAAAGTTTTCTTTTAAACTTGGTAATCATCAAAAAAAGAAACAACTTAATATTCAAACAACCAGAAAGATGATTGTATAAGAAACAAGGAATTTCTGTTATTTTAAAAAAGAAATTACACATATAATGGACATAAAGTTTAACAAGGTAGTAACAGCCCTATAGAACTATTTGCCCTATAGAACTTCTTTATGTTTTTTTCTGAGTATACATACATATATATATACACACACAAGTATGAGTGTACATGTATGTATGTATATATTTATACATGCATACATACATACATAATGTTTTATTGATGCTAGGGTTTTTGTTTTTCTTTTTTTGCATTCTCCACTAGCAATTTCCTCCGCTTTGCCTCCCTTCCTGGAGTCCTTCCATCCTTTCCTTCTCTCCCCTACCTAGACTTCAGTCTTTCTAGTGTCATCCCCTTCTCTGAACTGGGCCCAGCCTCACATAAAATTCTAATCAAAGTTTCTGCTCCATAGACACTGGTTTTGTTCAGGTCGGGTATTTACAGGCACATGGTAGTTGACTAGAGTAACAGATTAATAAATATCTGGACATCCAGGGTCACCACTTTCTCACCCTATCCATGATTTCTGGCTCATTGGATGATGATGATGAGAGGATGAAATTTATAGGTTTTAAGATTTTCAAAGTGCTTTACATATATGGATTGTTGTGATCTTCATGAAAGTCCCATGAGGTAGGTGTTATTATTATCGTCATTTTGAAGATGAGGAAATGAGGGTTGAGAGAGGTTAAATAATTTGTCTAGGTTTACACACATAGTGTCTGAGACAAAATTCAAACCCAGGTCTTCCTGACTCCAAGTTGGGGCAGCTAGATGGTAGAGTGGATAGAGTGCTAGGTCTGAAGTCAGGAATACTCATCTTTGTGATTTCAAATCTGGCCTCAAACACTTACTGGTGTGTGACACTGGGCAAGTCACTTAACCCTGTTTGCCTCAGTTTTCTCATCTGTAAAAATGAGGTGAAGGAGGAAATGACAAGCCACTCCAGTATCCTTGCCAAGAAAAACCCAAATGGAGTCATGAAGAGTTGGACACAACTGAAATGAGCAAACAATAACAAACCCAAGTTTAGCACACTAGCCACATTAGGGCATCTGGTTCACATTTTTCTTCCTTACAGTCTTCCAGAGAAGTTTGAGAGACATGATTGGTTCCCTTTTCATGAATCCTTCTGCATTTAACTGATAATGTTCTTTGGAAGGGGATGGTGACTATGGACTTGGGAAATAAAGGAACAAATATTGGGCCTCACAGATTTCTCCAGGAATTGTAATTAAACACAACCTGAACTTTATATTAGGTCTGGAAATGGACAAAGGAATAAGCAGTTGGCTTCCCTCCCACTCCACCCACCACCAACCTGGAAATGTCCCTCTGTCCTTCGTTCTGTCTTGTCTCCTTCAGTGCACACAGAGGAAGAGAAATGAATAAAAAGAGGAAGACAAGAAAATCGTTGCAGATGGATGCCTCCATCCCCTTTCCATTCATAACTACCTTTAGTGGGGTAGAAGAAGAGAATGTAATAAGTGGAAGGCAATGAGATAGACACTCCAAGATGGATTATCCCAGATAAGAAGAGAGAAAGTACAAGATGAGAGGTGATTCCTTGAAAAAGAATGGTTTAGTTGGTTGTTGTCCTTCGTCTTCGAAGAGGACCAAAATGACATCACCATGATAAAGTGAAATTTCAGTGTGTCCCACTGTGGCTGATCAAACCAATACAAGCTCAGAATGCTCTACCACTGGTTGGGCACAGATAGTCCATGTGAATATTTAGGGAGGATGTCCCAAATTTGCACATCCTATATTAGTGTGCGCACATTGCATGTACCAATGTTTTAATAATATAGAA
Organism: Notamacropus eugenii; assembly: GCF_028372415.1. Taxonomy (NCBI): domain Eukaryota; kingdom Metazoa; phylum Chordata; class Mammalia; order Diprotodontia; family Macropodidae; genus Notamacropus; species Notamacropus eugenii. The sequence continues at coordinate 309,934,035 of NC_092873.1, forward strand.
GGGGAGGAAAATAGCCTTAATTCTAGGCTCTGGTGAGAGATTAGGCTAGAGCAGGACTCTTGACGCCCCTACATCACTCTATTCACCTACAGTCTGAAAAGGTGGCCAGTTAAGATACTGCTTTGATAATCTTGCTCAAATATTTAGTTTCATAGAACCTTAAAGATCAAAGGGACCTCAATCCATACTTAATTCTACCCCTACTTGAAGCAAAGTATTGACTCTGATGGTAGAAAAATTGGATTCAAATCCTGCCTCCGACATTAATGACATGTCTGACCATGGGCCAGTCATTTAATCTCCCCAGAACTCAGTTCAGCTATAAAATAAGAAGGAAGGACAATAGATCCTGAAGAGTCTTTCATCTCATAAAATATGAGCCAATGATCTTCTCTCCAATATTCTTTAGAGGGCATGATTCTGCTTTGACATTTCCAATAATGGGAGCTTACTAACTTATGAGGCAGCTCACTTGCCCACTTCATTTTCAGATGGCTTCAGCCTTCTGAAAGTCCTTCCCATCTACCGAGTTAAAATTTACCTCCTTCTAACTTCCACCAGTGGTCCTAATTCTATCCTTTGGAAGAGCACAGAATGAGTTCCCTCCTTTTTTCCAGTTAGTGAATGAAGATTTGAATATGGTTATTTTGTTTTTATAAGTACTTTCTTCTATATGCCCCCAATAGTAAGCTTTTAATGAATGCTTGTAGATTGACTAGTTAATTCTCCAAGCATAAATATCTATTGATTGATTCTGTAAGGCCAAACCTTTCCCCACAGGACATGGTTTTCCCTTATCATCCCTGTTCACCCTCCTGGGGACATGCTCCATTTCATCAAAATGCCTCCTAAAATATGGTGCCACACCTGGCATTAACCTTGTCTATTTCTCCTCCATTTTTTCCGGTCCCACTGGTCATGGAGCCCTGGTCTTGGGCTGCTAATTGTCTAAAATCCCTCCACTGAAAACTGGAATAGAGCAATCTATATGTATGAACTTGCCTACAACCAGTGTTATGGAGAGTAACAAGGCAGCTACAAGTGACAAATGGTCACATTATTTTTGCAATCTGGGATATGTAGCCACTAAGCTCATTATTTTCATTCACACACAGAAATGAGAAAGAAAAGAATGGCTATTGGTTGTTCCCTATAGAAAGGGCTTCTGGGATTTAATATAATACTATCAGCATTCTGTGGGGATGTTCCTGAAGTGGGCTATGGGGGAGAGTTGAAAGAACTGGTTTTTAGTCCCAGAGTGCCACAGCAAAAATAACAATAAACTTAGTGGTATGACCCTGGGCAAGTCTCTTTTCTTCTCAGAGTCTCAGTTTCCCCTTCTGTAAAATTAGGGGGTTGGACTTGATTTCTGATTATTCTTCCAGCTTTGGTATCAGATCATGATTGAGCATAGCATCTTAACCACAGGTCATTCAATCCCTTTTTCCAGATGAGTAAACTGAGGCCCAGAGAAGTCATGATGATGGCATTAAACTTGATTCATTTCACAATAGATTTTTTGCTTTACCTTTTCTTTCAAGTCAAGGTTGTCATCCTCTTTTATTGGTATTACCTGAGTTATTTACATGAGTCTGTCTTTTCTCCTCTAGTCAATCATGTTTTCTTTTTTTCTGATCTTGGAATTCACCAATTTGTACCATTCTGATTTTTTTCTTATTTTCTGATACATTCTTTCCATCCTTACCCCAACTACCCTCAACTTTTACCAAGCTTTTGTAGAGCAGTGTGGTCAAAGGATTCAGGTTCAAATCCCAATAGTGCCACTTACTACCAGTGTGATCCTGGGCACTCTAATTAATTTCTTGGGTTTTTAGTGTCCTGATCTGTAAAAAGGGTGAGTTGACTAAATGACCTATAAGGTCTCTTTGAGCACTTTATGTATGATACTATGTTCCTAAGACATATACTCTTACTACCTCAGGGCAAATTAGGAGCAAGATGGCAGACAACATGAATGAATCAATCCATTGGTTGACTACTCTGGATTTATTCACATCATATCAGTACTATAGATTGTAAACTCATCGAGGGCAGAGATTTTATCTTTTTCTCCCTTTGTATTTTCAATGTCTCTTTGATTCATTTATTAGACAGCTAATGGCACTTAGAATATATGTTATATCACCTGCAGTTGAATATAAGGTCCTAGAGGGCAGAAACTCTTTCATAGGTTGTCTTTGTATGAATACATATGCATATATGCACACATATATAAAAAAATACAAAGTATCATTGTATTCTAGAGCTAGAACTAAAAGGAACCATAGAGGTCACCTAATCCTTAACCCTTCATTTTACAGATGGGGAAACTGAGACCCAGAGGGGTTAATTGACTTGTCCAAGGTCACATGAGTAACAAGTGGCAGAACTAGCATTTAAAGCTCCGGTCCATCCAAATTCTCCATGCTTTTCATTGTGGAAAGCATGCTACCTCCCTTGGCTGTCTTCTTTCCCTCTTTTTTTCTGAAACTTTCCAAGAGGAATTTACCTTCCTAAAACTCTTTGAGGTTTGGAAAGTGTCTTCCTCGTAATTATCCCCTGTGAAGTAGATGGCACAAGTCTTATTATTTTCTAGATGAGGAAAATGAGTGTTCTTGCTTGTGATCCCAGGTCTACTAAATGCCTCAGGTGGGATTCCTCCCTAGGCCATCTTTTTCAAGCACCTTAGTTACTACTTCCATACTGACTCATGTCTAACAAATGTCATGTCCCACCCCAACCAAATGACCCTGAGCTGTGTGTCTGACGCATGAAAGCAAGTAGGTCTTAGGGGAAACACTGAAATCAGATAGAGTTCTTGACCTAGAATGGGATTGGAGAGAAGCTATAGGCATGCGTATGGAGAATGACTCCAGACTGTGTGTGTGTGTGCATGCGTGTGTGTGTGTGTGTGTGTGTGTGTTTTCTTACACATTAACTTTTTCAACCCCAGGCATCCTACAAGGGAAGGGAAATGGAAGGGAACGAATGTTTATTGAGCCATCTACTGTGTGTTAAGAACTACGCTAAGTGCTTCACAATTATTATCTCATTTGATCCTTACAAACTAAGGCAGACAAGTTAAGTGACTTGTGCAGAGTCACACAGCTAGTAAGCGTCTGAGGATGGATTTGAACACAGATCTTGGCTCCAGGCCTAGCTTTCTAACCACTGCACTCCTTGCTGCTTCGAATATGCCATATTTCCAATCAAATCTGCCTCTTTTGTCCGTTATACAGAGCACACCTTTTCTCACCTCCCAGCCTTTGAAGTGACTATGCCTTAGCCTCACCCTTGAAATACACTCCTTCCTCTTCTCCACTTCTCAGAATCCCTGGTTTCTTTGAATACGCATTTAACATCTTCCACACAAAACCATTCCTGACCTCCACTTCCAGCTTGTAGTACTTTATTCTTACCCCCAAATTCACTTATATCTATTTCCTCTGTTCCTGCGTGAACATGTAGTCTCCCTAGCTTCTTGAGAGCAGGCATTGCTCCATTTCTGCCTTTGAATCCCCTGCACTTTAGCATAGTGCCTAGCATACAGTAGGTGCTTAATAAGTTCTTCTGGACTAAATGAAAAGGTCTGTTGGAAAACAATTCCCTTTTCCTTCTGAACTTGGGGTTCCCATATATATATATACAGGGCAATTTTAAGAATTTAATTTAATTTAAGAATTTAATTTAATTTAAGAATTGCCTAAAATCCAAAAGAAGCTTCAGAAAGCCTACAAACCTCAGCCAGTCTATGACTCTTATTTTACAATGACTTGCTTGCCTCGTGTTACACACACACACATATATATTGAGTGGCAGGGTTAGGATCTGAACCCAGATCTAGTGACTCCAAACACAGCAATAGTTACTGCAGAAGAGCCTGAGGAAACAGGCGGGATCTCACTAGAGAGGCATCTCATTTTCTGAGTCCTTGGGTGCTTTGAGGTGGAAGGAAGTGATTCATAGGATACTGGAGCTGGAAGACACCTGGGAGATAATAATAATAGTAACTGATGTTTATATGACAATTTAATAATTGTAAAATGTTTTCCATAAGCCAGCTGACATGTATATTGGGCTGTAAGGTTTCCCAAGCTCTTGGCTGACATCACATTATTTGAGCTTCAGAGTAACCCTAAGAGATGAGTAAGAATCACTAATTTTACAAGCAAGAAAATGGAGGCTCAGGGACTTTAACCAGTTGATTCCAAATCACACAGATGGAAGCACCAGAGGCAGGATTTCCATGCAGATGTCTCTTAGCTTTCAATCCATCTCTCTTTCTCCTACACCATGCTGGACCCACGTTTTCTTTTATTGGATGATACCATAGAAGACACAGGATATGACAGCTGGAAGGGTACACTGAGTTCATCAAATCTACAACCTTCCTTTTTCAGTGGAGGAAATGAAGGCACATAGAGGGAAAGTGAGTTGCCCAAAGTCACTTAGCTAATTGCTGATAGGATCAGGATTAGAACACAAGTCCAGCTGGCTTTCCGCTATACCACGGGACAGCAACAATAAAAAAAATTACAAGTTCTATTATAGCACAGTTAGCACTCTTTACCATCACTGCACAGTTGGATGATGACAGATATAAAAGTGAGAATCATGCACATTTCTGTTTGGTTGCTACAAAAATGAATATGGTGGTGGAAAGAATGGTCTATTTTTTAGCTTTGATGGAGCCATAATCCCTAATTTTCTCTTGGTCCCTGAAGTGACTGGAGAACCATAAGACGCTGAATTGGATCCAAATGCACTTGAAAATTTCCTTTTAGAGGGTGCTTTTCTCCCCATCCTAGACTCCCCCTTCTTGACTTTGATGATAGCAAAATTTAAGTAATGAAATATGTGCTCTCTGGGGTGCAGATTTCCTAACCCTTTTCCATCCCACTCCTATTGTTCTATCCTTGATGAATGCTCAGATAATCATAGAATTATAGATTTAGAGCTAATAGAACTCAAAGGTTATCTAGGCCAGTGACATCCCTTTGTAGATGAAGAAACTGAGTCCCTGAAAAGATTGAGTAATTCCCCAAAGGTCACACAGGTAACAGAGTCATATTCAAACCCAAGTCCTCTGACTTCGTAGCCAATGCTCTTTGCACCATACTATAAATAAGGACTTTGAAAAGATTTGTTGTTGACTGTTATACACTTATTTTTACTCTTTATCCACCCTTCCTTTATTCTCCCTTTTTATCCCACAGGTCTGACTGAGAGGTAGGGGAAGGGAAGGAAAGAGAATACTGTGACAAGGAGAGTGGGTTGAGCTGAGGCTAATACCTCATTCTTCTTATCTTTCATCTTACTGTCTTACACATATTGATGTACCTCTTAGGAGTGCTTAGTAATTGTTCTCTAGTTGTTTCAACTGAGTTTCTTCCAACTACCCAATTATGACTTCTCAAGAGAAAGTCACACACTTCTATTCCTGTCCTATCCTCCCCTACTCCCCATGGTGCCAAGTAAGTACCTGACTCCTCCATCTCAGCTGGTGAAATCCCTGAACTTTGTCTCCAATGAGATGTATTTTTCCAAAAGAAAGTTTTTCTTCTACTCAAAGAAAATTCCCTGATAAGAGATGGGAACGATGGCAGAATAGGACAGGTACAGTTCCAAACAAACCAGCCAAGTATACAAGGTCTTTAAATCCCTTGACCATTCATCAGTTTATCATCTTTAAAAGGATGGAATTGGACTAGATAACCTTAAAGAGCACTTCTAAATCTATTATTCTATGATCTAAGCAACCACCAAGGACAGAAGGATGGTAGTGGGATGGAAAAGGGTTAGGAGATCTACATGCAGAAAAACACATGTTTCACTGCCTACGTTTCTTGCTGGTATAGTGGAAAGCCAGTTGAGTTCAGAGTTCTTTGCTTTTTCTTGTATTTTTTAAAAGAAATGTCTTAGTAATGCACATATAGGCTCTGAGCTCACAGTCCCAACTCCACACTCATATAAGCCAGGTGGGTCCACCTAGCTAGGCGATTGCCCTATTTTACTCTGTGTTTAGGTATATGTCAGGGGCCATGGAGTTCTTCTAATGCTGAAGACGGTTCCTCTGAACCCTCCTTTTGATGTGTTCTCTCTCCCTCAATATCAATCGCTAGTGATTAGCGATTAATTTTCCATTGTCGTTTAATGACTTCTCAGTATCATTGAACCAGTTAACATTTACCAGTATCATCAATAAACAATCAACATCAATTAGCTCTTAGAAAGAGGTATTTACTGAGAAGATTTAGCAAGAACAGATAAACAAATATCCCTTTCCCCCCATTCAAAAAACCTGGCACATTCTCCCCACTGCTATTCTCAGTCCCTAGGGAGAATGGACTCAAGCTGAAAGTAACTGTCATGAACATTCTTCTCTGAATTTATGTTCACTGCACCATAGCTGATGAATAAGTCATTCTTTTGGTTTCAGGACATGGTGTCTCGCTTACTAGGTTGATTCACTGCTGGGCTAGATCATGTGGGTCATTTTTCAGGGATATACACAGGCACTTCCATTGGCTTGTATGCACAGCTAATTCAGTCTCTGTTATGGACTCCCATCACTAGACCTCTGGTGTCTCTTCTAAACTTTTGAAGCTCATGAGTTAATTTCATTGCCTATACTCCTTTACCTGAGATCAGGAAAGGATAAATACAACAGTAACAGAAGGAAGAGTTGGGTTATATGTTTATGGTTCACAGAAATTGTATAGTCCACCCTCCCCACCCAACAGAGAGAGAGAGAGAGAGAGAGAGAGAGAGAGAGAGAGAGAGAGAGAGAGAAGAGAGAGAGGGAGAGAGAGTTTTACAGTCTTTCCTAATTTACTGCCAGGGAAATGAGAGAGAGGTCAGGGTTCTCCACCGAAACCTCTGTATACACACTTAATAACTAACTAAAAGGTTTTTCTTCACCATACAGGAAGCCATCAGGAAACAGTCACAGAACACTTGAGCATGCTCTGAATATGGGACAAGTCTTTCCTGACTGCAAGTCTAGCTATTTTTCCACTAGATAGCAATACCTGAATTCAATTAAGATTAATTTATTAAGTGTTGACTATGCTAGCACTATGCTAGGTGCTATGAATAAAATATATATGTATATATACATATATATGTGTGTATTTTATTTTAAAAACAAGCCTTCTTAATATCTTTGTTCTTTTATCACCTATATTTCCCAAGGTTTCCCTCCACCTTCCCTTAGAAGTAGAAAGTGGTACAGTGGATAAAGTGCTGGGACTGAAATTATGAAAACTTGAATTCAAATATGACCTCAGGCACTTAGCTGTGGCAAGTCATGTAACTTCTGTCTGCCTCAGTTTCCTCATGTATAAAAAGGGGATAATAATAGCACTTAGTAGAGTTGTTATGAGGATCAAATGAGATATTTGCAAAGTGTTTTGCACAGGATCTGAAACATAGTAGACACTTTAAAATGTTTATCCCCTTCTCTTCTCCCTTCCAGGGAGTTATCCCTGTTACAAAGAAGAAAAAAGACAGTTCAGCAAAACTTAGCCAGAATATCAAAAGACTTTTGATTCCATATCCACATCTCCCCCAACCCCAAAGGGCAGAAGCTGCCATCTTGAATCTCTTCTGTGGGATATAATTTCATGGTGCTCAATATTGATTGTTTTATTGTTATTTTCTCCAATGCATTGGGTTCTTTTTTGGTATATCTCAATTTTGGAGGGTTCTATTTTCTTCATTTTCCCTTAGTTCATATAAGTCTTCTCAGTTTTCTCTGTATTTATCATAATCATCATTTTTTTACAATACAGTTATATTCCACTACATCTACATGCCACAATTTTGGCCATCTCCAAAATGATAAGTAGCTATAATATTTGCAGTTCTTTGCTGCTGTGAAAAGTGCTGCCACAAATATTTCAGTGAACCCAAGACTTTTCAATTTGTCATTGACCTCCTAGTCATATATGTCTAACACTGAAATTTCTGGGTCAAAGAACATTCCCATTTTATTAATGAAATGTAGCTGTTACATAAATAATTTACTGAACCATTTGAGGAAGGAGAGAGAGCAATTTTGGACTGAGATCAGGAAAAAATCCCTCACAGGAAACAAGGTAAAGATTCTACAAAGGAAAGGGAAAGGAGATCTAGGACAAATAGTGTAAAGAGATTCAGAAATGGGAGATATGTGCAGTTTAGGCAACAGTTAGCTGTCTAGTATGATTAGAATGTAGAATGGGAGAAGAGGAGAATAATATGAAATATCTGGAAATGTAAGTGGGAACTAGATTGTGGAGGGCATTAAATGCCAGGTTGAGAACAGGGACAAGAAACAGTCAAACTTGTATTGAAAGAGATATATTTTGGCTACAGTGAAGAGGACGGATTAGAGAGACCAAAAGCAGGAAGCTCTTACAAATAGCCCAGGTGAGAGATGGTAAAAAGCCTCAACTAAGGCAGTAGAGTATGAATAGAGAGAAGGGAGGAAATATGAGATATTTTGGAGGCAGAATTCACAATACTCTGGCAACTGAATGACTATGGAAGGCTAGGGAGATGAAGCCTGTGAGTCTGGATGGCTGTAGCAATGGTGGCAGCATCAAAAGAAATACAGAAGTTTGAATGAAGGACAAGTTTTGGAGAAAAGATAATGAGCTTTCATTTTGGACATGTTGAGTTTGAGGTATTGATAGGACATCTAGGCAGAGATTTCTATTGGGTAAGTGGTAATATGGGAATGAAGTTGAAAAGGAAAATGTGGGCTGGAATGCAGACTTAGAAATCATCTGCATAGATATAATTGAATCCATCCATGGTAGCTGATAAGCCCATCAACCAAAGAGAACCCGAAGAGAGAACCTTAGGGACATAGTTAATGGGAAGTGGACCATGATTTCTCAAATGAGCCTGGAGGGAGGAGCCAGAGTGGTAAAAGTAAATACAGGATACAGCCATTTCATAGAGGAGAATGGAAGAGAAATTGTCTAGAAGAAGGAACTAGTCGGCATTCTTAAAAATAGGAGAGATGTCAAGTAGATTGATAATTAAGATAAGGTCACTGTATTTCATAGTTCAAGGATTATCGGTAAATATGGAAAGAACAGTTTTGGTTGCATAGTGGGATCAGAAATGAGATAGTAAAGGATTGAGAAGTAAGGAAATGGATGCAAATATTATGAAGAACCTATCTAGAAGACAGGCTGGGAAAAGGAGAAGAACTATTGGACAATAGTTTAAGGGGATGGCCAAGTCAACTATTTGTTTTAAGGGTGAAGGAGACCTGGGCAAATTTGTATACAATCAATGAGTATTTATTAAATGTCTTATACACCCTAGACCCTGGGGTTAAGAATGCAAAAGAAAGAAAGAAAGAAAGAAAGAAAGAAAGAAAGAAAGAAAGGAAGGAAGGAAGGAAGGAAGGAAGGAAGGAAGGAAGGAAGGAAGGAAGGAAGGAAGGAAGGAAGGAAGGAAGGAAGGAAGGAAGGAAGGAAGGAAGGAAGGAAGGAAGAAAGAAAGAACAAAAGAAAGAAAGAAAGAAAGAAAGAAAGAAAGAAAGAAAGAAAGAAAGAAAGAAAGGAGGAAAGGAAGAAAGAAAGGAAGGAAGGAAGGAAGGAAGGAAGGAAGGAAGAAAGAAAGAAAGAAAGAAAGAAAGAAAGAAAGAAAGAAAGAAAGAAAGAAAGAAAGAAAGAAAAGAAACAATCCCTCCCCCTCCCCAAAAAAGAGGCTACTTTTAGGCTAGAGAGAAGAAGACGGTGAATAAAGAGAGACTGATGATAAGACAAGGAGGAAGTGATGAAGGTGATAAGTTCCTGGAAAAAAGGGAAGGGGGAAAAATACATTGCATGAATAGAAGTCCTGATCTTAGTACAGAGTAAAACCATCACTTTCTTAGAGACTATGATGAAAGCAGAGAAAGTGGGGAATGATATTAAAAGGTTTGAGGTTTACAGAGGGAAAAAGATGGCTCTCAGGACGGAAAGTCATTATTTTCTCATTAAAATAGAAGTATCCTGCTAAGATGGGGAAGAAGATGGTTAATGAGGCTTGATGAAGATAGAGAAGGTTTGGAATAGCCACTGTGCAGTAGGAAGGGAATTGATTCTTTAAGGCTTCTTGTCACTCGCATTCCAAATCTCCAACACTGGGAGGAGGAGATCTGTCTTCTACTCCTGATTAGCCTGTGAACTAGAGGCAGCTAAGTGATAGAGTGGACACAGCACTAGCCTTTTACTAGCCTTTTTTGGTGTTTACTAGTCTTAAGTCACTTCTCTTCTTCCTATTTTCTCATCTGTAAAATGGACGTCATAATAACAGCACCCAACTCACAGGATTTTTGCAAAGTTTCAATGACATTATATTGCTAACGTGCTTTGCAAACCTCAAGACACACTATTATTAGACATGCAAGATACTCCCTCTCAGTCCCAATTTCTTCCTCATGAAGTGAAAAGGGTGAAATGTAGCATATCATTATTTGTAGAAGGTAAACTTTGAAATTAAAAAGATCTGGATTCAGGAATTGCCTCTGATACATGTTGCCTGTGCGACCCTAGACAAGTCTTATAGAAATTTCGATAGCCCCAGACAACTACCAATGGAGTAAGCATTTACTAAGTGCTTACTATGTACCAGGCATTGTGCTAAGAGGTCCCAACTTCCAAGAAAGGCGATTCTCTAATGGAGAAAACAACATGTACATTAATTGTTTAATATGATACCTATAGAGATGATACAAGGTATCTTAGGCAGGAGGGCACTCTAGTTGGTGGAGACAGAGAAACCTCCTGAAAAAGGTGGCATTTGAGCTGTCTTAAAGGAAGTTGGCAAAGAAGAGGGAGACCATTCCAGGTAGGGGCATAACCCTTACAAAGAAATGGATACAGGAGATGGAGTATCTCTTATAAGGAACACCAGCAAATAGGCCAATATAGTTGAAGTGATAGAACTGTAGAAAGAAATAATGTGTCAATAGACTAGAAAAAGATTAAGGGACAATATTGTGTATAGCTTTAAGTGACAAACAAAGGAGTTTAATATTGATCCAAGAGGTAATAAGGAGTCACAGAAGATTACTGAGTAGGGAAGTAACATGAGAAAATCTGAACTTTAAGAAAATCCCTTTGGCAACTGTGTGGAGGGTGGATTGGAGTGGGGAGAAACTTATGGCAGGGAGAACAATTAGGAGACTATTGTCATAGTCTAAGGGACCAGGGAGAGGTTGTGAGGGCTTGAACTAGTATGATGGCTGTGTGAGTGGAGACAAAGAGGTGTATTAAAGCAATATTGTTCAGAATGAAACAAGATTCAGCAAAAGTCTGGATAGGTGGGGAGAGTAAGAATAAGGAGAGGAAGAGGGATTGGGAGTTGGAGTGTGGAGAATAACGGAAAGATGGAGGGGCAAGATGGAGAGGTAATATAGTGGTTAGAGTGTTGTACTTTGGAGTCAGCAAAATTTTTCTTGGTTCAACTCCCACGTCTATCTATGTGACCCTAGGCAAATCCTTAACATCTTTGACCCTCAGTTTCTTCATCTGAAAAATGAAGGGATTGGGCTAGATGCCTTCTAACATCCCTTCCTAAGCCAGGAGGGATGACCTCTGTTGAGAACAATGTGGCATTGATGGGCTTATGAGCCAGCCCTAAGAGTCAGCTCTTTTAAAAAATGCTACACAGTAGATAAATAAAATGGAAACTCTTGCTATTGTCCTGAAGGCATCTCAAGAATCATCTTTTGTGCTCGGGGCTGCTGGCCAAAACTACTCCTGCTTCCCATCCAGCCCTCTCATAATTCCCCCCTTCCCGCCCCCCAGCTGCCTCCTAAGTGCTAATATTGCTGTCTTGGGCTTCTCTTTGGTGGGAGTTGAAAGACACATAATAACAATGGACATGGGTTCATTGTTTTCTCTAAATGCTTTTTCCTACACTGAAAGTTTAATAAAAATATGGATTAAAGTGGAGACAGGGAGTTGGAAATCAATGCCAGTCTCCTGGCAATACTATCCTGTTTTCTTCACTCTCTGCTTTCATCCAGATTCTGAGAGGCCAGTGAGATGTCCTGGTAGGGGAGAAGAATATTCTGGGGAAAGGGACTTTTTGCCCAGGAAGGAGCAAGAGTCAAGTGACCAAGAGTTAAATGTCATCCAGGGAATCAGAGAAAACCTGAGGAATGTCATGATCCTGCCTTGGACTAGGTTAGGAAAAAGCTTCCCATGAGTAATCACTTTTCTTCTCTCATAATTTATACTACTACTATCTTCATGTTACCTATAAAGAATTACGAATATAACTCATGGAACAGATTTCATTGTCGGAGAATGTTTAAACTGCTTAAATAAAAAGAAATGTTTCAATTCATTTCAATAAGCATTTATTAAGTATCTATTACATGCCAAGCATTATACTTGGTGCTGAGATTACAAAGACAAAAATATAACATGGGTTTGTTGGGGGCAGTCTATAGATAAATAAATACAAACTACCTTTAGGAGGAAGAAAACACCTACAACTGAAGTAGGGAGAAGGCAAGAGTTCTGTGGATTAATCAGTCAGTCAGTAACAATGTATTAAGCCTTACTAGGCTAGCCTCTGACAGTACCAAGAAAGGCACAAGGCAGTCCTTGCTCTCAGAGCTCACAGTCTAGTGGGGGAGACAAGATATACACAGAATAAATTGGAAAGAGTCACAAAGGATTAGGATTAGCATTAAGGAGGATCTGGAAAGGCTTCTCATAAGAAGGTGGAGTTTTAGCTAGGATCTGAAGGAAGCCAGAGGCTAGAGATGAGGAAAGAAGAACATTCCAGGAATGGGAGACAGCCAGGGAAAATGCTTGAAACTAAACATGGAGTGTGCCCTGTTGGAGAAGCAGAAAGGAGACCCAGTGTCACTAGACTATATAGTGATGGTGTAAGGTGTTAGAATAGTGGAAAGATGAGAGGTGGGGGGAAAACAGACTGTAAAGGGCTCTGAATGACAAACAGAGGATTTTATATTTGATTCTGGAGGTAATAGGTAGTTTATTGAGTGGGGGGGTATCACATGATCAGACTTGTGTTTTAGCAAGATTAACCTGAGGTGGAGGTTGATTTATAGTGCGAGACTTACCATAAAGCCATTATGATATGAGGATCTGAACTAGGATGGTGGCAGCCTCAGAGGAGTGTGGGGAGGGAAAGGACATAGGAGAGATGTTATGAAGGTAAAATCAACAGAATTTGTCAACAAATTGAATATGGGAGTGACAGAGAGTGAGAACTTGAGGATAACACCTAGTATTAGAAATGGTCCGTGGGTGACCCTTGAAGGAAACCGGGCGTTTTCATAATAGCGAGCATTCACATAGCACTTTGAGGTTGGTTAAACACATTACACATATTATCTCATGAGGAATCAGAGGCAAAGAGAGTTTTAATGACATGCCCAGAGTCCCACAGCTAGTGAGAATCTGAGGCCAGATTTGAACTCAGGGAGATGAGCACTCTGTGAGCTATGGCACCCTCTCACTGTCCTCAGATAAACCATGACCTAGTTTTTATATATTTCCTACGGAGGTATATCTGTGCATGCTGTCTCACTCACTATAATGTAAGATCTTGGAGGACTTTTGCCTTTACAGCCCTGGTGCCTAGCCTAGCCTAGTGTTTAGCCTACAGCTGGTGCTTAATAAATACTTATTGTGAAATGAATTGAAAACAAACTGCAGTCCTTGTATACAGGGTTTCCACATTTCAGGCTTTGCAGTCATTCACATCAGATCCTCAACCTTCAGGGTTGACCCCATTCTGAAAAGTACCCCCCTTCCCAGCTCACAGTTAGCAACCAGAGCCTGCCCCCTGGCAGATGGAGAAATTTTGAATTGTCCAATGTGCAATTATAAATATGGATTAGGTCTGTGCGTGAGGCATGATCAATTGTGGGAAAATGATGCTAAATTAGTCTCCAGCTGTCAGTGAGTCATCCTGGGATTCAAGTTGCCATGCTGTGCTAAAGCCTCAGCTAAAGTTCTGATTCCACCTTGCCTGTACCTCAGTCTCCTCAGACTCTGTGTCAGTAGTGAGAAGATTCATGGATCTCAGGGTTCCAAAGCAAAGGTCATTTTGTCTCCTTTACTCTGGCCAGTCACAGAGTCTAAAAGAACCTTCCAGAGAGGTCCATTGGTTACCTGAGACTAGGGAGGAATGAAGAACAGACTATAGACCCCGGAAGTCTAAATGATAGAGCAGTGCAGGCATGAATTATCCAACCACCTCATTTTCCAAATGAGGAAGTTAACTTAAGATCATACAACCAGTAAGTCCTGACAGTATTTGAACCTACCTCTTCTGACTGACTCACTGTCTACTCAGTTGCTCAGACTCTCATTGTGCTGATTTTTGCCTTTTATAGCCTTCTCATTTAGTCTATTTTTCACTCCATTGAAGTCCACATTAATTTACATTTTCCTTTTGGTTCAAAGTAGATGGCAAGGTGGCCTCTACTATAAAAAAAAGACAAAAACATGGAAAAAGAATAAAATTCATTTCTTGCCCACTCTCCCAAGAGAGCTAAATGAAAATCCATTTCTTCAGCTTGGAAACAAACATAGAGGTGCCCTACCCCCAGGACCTCGCTCTTTTCAGAGTCTGTTACAGGACCACAGATCCCATCCCCAGCTAGCAAGTTCGTATATAGGTGCTATTGGGCATATCAGTGACTCAAGGACAGTAACAAGGCTTAATGAGTAGAGCAGGCCCTGGAACACCCAGAGTTTCCCTAGAGTGACTGCCATTAGACTCAGAGTCAGTGATGTTCTTCCCTTGAAGGGGATGATTGCTTCATCTGGTTTTGGTCTTTGGGAAGCCATGCAATGCTCAGGTACATAACAAATACTTACTGATTGATTGTTTCTGTCAATCCTGGCTATGTTCCATGGAACAGGTCTCTAGGCCTGGAAGTTTTGCCTTGAGCAGGCCCGATCATACTGGTACGTAGGTAGAAGAGGGTAGGAAAGAATGGGAGAGGAAAAACAAAGTCAATTAGACCTTTGGAGGGGGCAGGGATAATCTATACGAAGTACACTTCCTTTCCCACCCTCAAATATCTCCAGATGCCCACGTTAGCCTTTGAGAAGACCTGAAGTTTTTTTTTCCAAAGAGCACAGGTCTAGGTTTAATCTTGGTTTAATTTTGGTTCTGTACTTGTCTCTTTGTGACATGAGACAAATCATTTGACTTTTCTGTGCTTTTCTGAGTTTTTTTCTCTGTCAAGTCAGGGCATAGAAGTGATTGACCTCTCAGTTCCCTTCCAGTTTTGACATCCCTATCCTATGATTCTGTAATTAATATGTGCCCAAGCTGTTTAACTGTTCACGTTGGTCAAACTGACCTCACAGGCAACCATTCCAGAAATCAATGAAATCCAGATGGGGGCAGCTAAAACCCCCAGCCCCCTAGCAGTTGCTGCTCCCTACTAGCCCCAAATCTCCTAGAAACCCTCTCAAAGACCCTGTTGGATAATGCTCTTATGCTCACATCACCTGCCACTATATTTTTTCTCATACCTGGCTTTTTTTTCCCTTCAATTCTGGGAGCAGAAATTTGCATGAGATTCCAGTCTGGTTGTTCTGGAGTTTGCCCTGTGTCTGATTGCCACCTGAAGGTATAATCATCTCCCGGGCAACTAATTGTCACAGAGCAGATTGAGACAGAGGACGTGTGTGTGCACGCGCGCACGCGCGCACGCGCACGCGCGTGTGTGTGTGTGTGTGTGTGTGTGTGTGTGTGTGTGTGTAGGAGTGGGGGAGGGGTGGGTGGCTTTATGTTTGGGGAGATGTAAAGGAGGAAAGAAAGCAGCCAGAACAGACAAATTCCTCAAATTCTCTCTTCTTGTCAATATCTTTTATTAATAAAAAACAACCATCCTAGAGAGATAAGAAGACTGAGACTGAGGGGAAGCCTTAGCAACACCTTTCTCAAAACAGTTATCATTAAGAATACAGCTTGGTCTTTTCCCTTTGCTTGTGGTATGTGTCAGAGTACACCTCTCAGCCCAGAGTCCTTAGCTCAGTGTGATAATAGAGGAAAGTCTGGTACCATCCAAAGGAAAGGTCTGTCCATGCCAAGCCCAACTCCATCACAGCCATGGTCAGAAATGCCAAAACACATTCACTTCTGCTCTCCTTTTCTAAGATGGGACTGAGTGGCCTTTGACAGTTTGGTTAAAATTAGCTGCTACATAGGCTTAGAGACACAGCATGGATTCCCTTGGGGTGTTTGCTCTGTTCCTGGATCACAAACCCTGTTAGCTAGTTTGTACATGGGTACTAATGAGCATGAGGGAATAAAGAAGTGTCTGTGGCTCCAGGAGAGGTAACAAGCCTTAATGGACAGAGCAGCCCCTGAAAGACCCAAGCAGCTTGCCATTGACATGTCCTTGACTGTAGGACGTTAAGGCAAGTTGCTTAATTTCTCAGTGTCCTAGGCAACACTCCAAGATCTGTTGTAGAATATTTGCTGATCTGTCTTGATAGAAGGATTACCCCCACCAATGAAATGGTTCATGTTGGTCAGTTGTTTCTCAGATGTGTTCTACTCTTCATGATGCCATTTGGAATTTTCTTGGCAAAGATGCAAGAGTGGTTTGCCATCTCATTCTCCAGATCATTTGACAAATGAGGAAACTGAGGCAAACAGGGTTTAGTTGCCCAGGGTCACATAGCTAGAAAGTATCTGAGGCCAGATTTGAATTCAGGACTATGGCTTGCTGACTCCAGGCCAGGCACTCTGTGTACTACGAGGTCAATTAATGGCCCATTATGGAGTGGTAGCTCCAAAGTAAAGACTAATGGATCCCAGCAAACTGTCACGGGTTCATATAATAGAAGCAATACTACATTTTGGAGACTTCAGATACAGGTTGAAATCTTAGGTCTGCAGTGGTATAGGACATGTGATCCTGAGAAAGTCATTCAACTTGACCTTTCAGGGTTTAGAATCTAATTCAAGAAACTCTATCACAAGGGTGGTGACAAAGTGGAAAGAATGCTGAATGAAAAACCAAAGGACTTGAATTTAAATCTCAGTTCTGCTATTATTATCTGGGTGAGGTTGGACAAATCATGCAACGTGTATTTATTAGATGCTTACTCTGTAAGAGGCATGGCACTAAGAGCTGGGGCTAGGGATAAAATGAAAGACAAAAAAATGGTTGTAGGAGCTCACATTCATTCTAAGGAGGCAGACAAGTTACTTAATTTTGCTTTAACTTGAGTTTCTTCATTTCTATAAGGAGGAAGCTGAATTAGAGCATGGTTACTCAACCTGGGGTCCATAGATAGATTTTAAGAGATCTGTGAACATGGTTGGGGGAAAAATTCATCTTTATGCTCAATAACTTTTAACTGAAATTTAACATTTCCTTCAATTATCAATTTTAAAAATATGATTCTGAGAAAAGCTTCACCAGAATGCCAAAGGAGTCCATGACAAAAAAGCAAAAAAGGTAAGAACTTTTGAAATACATAATCTCTAAGAGCATGACCCTATAATCTTATATGTGCATGTGAAAAAAACTAAAGAGATTAATAACAAAACAAGCATGTGACAAAATGCTATAGATCTAGTTCATAGAGCAGGGAGGTTATTTTACAGATTATTTAGTCCAACCCCATCATTCTATAAAAGAGAATACAGAAGTCCAGAGAGGTCCAGTGATTTTTTACAAGACCACAAATCTAATGAGTAGTGGTTAGATGCATTGTTAGATGCAAAGTGAAGGAATGATCAATATGGGGAAGGATTAGCAAAGATGTAGAGAAGTTTGCAGTTATGTTGTGAAGGAAGAGAGGAAATGAACTGACCAACAAGAGAAAAGAGGGCATCCTAGTTACGAGACATGATCGGAACAAAGCCATGGAAGAAGAGGTAAGATAAAAAGAGGAAGACATTGTATGCAGAGAGGAAAAGGGTATGGAATGAATGAATGAATGAATGATTGAATGAATGATAAAGCACTTATTAAGTGCTTGCTACATGCCAGGTACTGCATTAAGCAATAGGGATACAAGCAAGACCCAAGTTCTTACCCTCAAGGATCTCAATGAAAAAAGCAATACATAAAGGTGAACTAAATAAGGGAGGAAGGAGGTATTCAAGCTGTAGAATTGTTTGGAAATTGTTTGGAGGTCTAGTTTTGGGAAGATAGTGAGAAGCTTCCTTATCAGAGCCCAAGGACCAAGGGTCAGAGTCCAGGTTATTCCAGTATGAAGGGGCTGAGGAGTACCAACATCGTGGTCTGGAAGTGGCCAGGAAGTAGAGTCCCGTCTGGCTGGAGTAAACTGGGGATTGAAGTGTGAAGCTCAAAAATTATGGCGAGGTCAGTTGATAGAGGTCATTGAATGCCAGCTTGAGGACATTGACTTAAATATTGCATGTGAGATGCTTTGCAAGATTTTAAAGCACTATATCCTGGATACAAGGACTGTATTATTATTTCTTGCTTTTTTGCCTTCATAATTGGTGGAGTTCAGAGAAATAGAAAAGATCCTAGGACAAATAATTCTCCTGCTCTTTGGTTGTGGTTTATGTTTGTAAAACTATTGGATGAGGGGGTGAAGTGATTTTTGGGGGGGTAATTGAATGAAAATGTTGGGATGTATGATTATTTAATTCAGTTGGCAGTGGGGAGCCATTTTTGGTATTTGAGCAGAAGGCATGGAATACTTTTCTTGGCTCATCATGCACTTTCCTGAAGAGCAGAAGGACAGACAACATAGCAGGAGTTTCCACATCCATGTATCTTCAGATCTACCTGCTCATACAGGTTGGAAAAAACGGAAAATAAAAATAATCCTAGGATTAAGAATTGGAAGAGACCTTAAAGATCAATGAGCTTAACCTCATTTTATGCATTATGAAACAGGTTCATGGAGCTTAAGTGACTTACCCTAGCTAACAAATAGAGTCAGAATTTGAACCCAAGACCTTTGAGTGTGAATCTCATGCTTCCATTACAATTCCACATTGACCCTCTTTGGAACTTAAGGCATTTTCTGGGAACTTGATTTAATGTAGTTCCAAATCTGTGACAAAGACCAGAACGAATTAACAAATAGGAGTTCTGGACACTTCCTGGACCACCTGTGAGCCACTATCTGGTCCAGATGTGCATAATTCAGACACAAGAAGAGTCCTCTGCCTCACTGCCTTCCCTCTGGAAGGAGCTGCCTGCCCTAGGGTCCACAGAGCTGTCTGCTGGATTTCTAATCGCATCACCACATTCATTCAAAACAAGGTAAAATCTCAAGTTCCACTTTGCCAAAGTCCCAGTTAGACTCGTTAGAGGAGGGAGGTTTGTGTATTAGTCTGAGTCCTGTAACACCACTACCCCTCCCTACCTTTTCAGTACCCTCAGCTGAGATCCAGAGAAATCAGCCCAAGTAGCCCCAGGACTCTCCGTGGCTCCACATGCTGTTTTCTTGATAAACTCCATTTGTTCTCTGGCAGTACAGATGTAGCACCTGTTGCCATGGCAGCCAGTCACATTAAATGATGGGAATGGTGCCTTTATTTTATTCTTACTGTGAGAGTAGGCGATGAGAGTGATTGTGGAGAGAAACATGGTCTTCTTGAGACAGAACAAGAAAGAGTCGAGGGACTGACTCACTGTGTGACCTTTTATTAGTGACTTCCCTATTCTGGGCCCTCAAATGCCCTCCCACAAAATGGTGAAAGTGTGCCTATCTTCTCTATCCAAGGGAACTGGGGGACTATTCTGATAACAATGAGAATAGAAATATTCTGGACAAAGAGAGGAGGAACAGGAAGAGGATCTCTGCTACAGAAAAGGAAAGGAAAGAGAAACAGAAACGACAGAAGGGAAGGAGGTCGAGTTTTTGGTGGTCACCTTAGTGACCCAAACTGAGCTGTCATAGCCTCCCTCTGAGGAAATAAAGGGAATGAGAGTAGCAGTGATTTCTCAACACCTAGTCAACACTGCATCAATTAATCAATCAACAGACATTTATTAAATGCCTACTATATTCCAGGTACTGCATGACCACTGTGTGGATTGCCTTTGGCAGTTCACACTGGATCACTCTCCTCTCCTGTTTCTTCTTTCTTCTGGCCTCTCCCAACTGATTTCTTTTTGCCACATTCTCATCCCCTTTATCTCCTTTTTTCTTTCTTTACTTTCTCCCTCTTTTCCCTTTTCCTTCTTTTTTATTCCTCTCTTCTCTCATTTCTTCCTTATTTCTTTCTCTTTTCTCCATATCCCTCTCCCTTTATCAATCACCGTTCCTCTCTCCTTTCTTACTTCTATGTCTCCCTTCTTCCTGTGCCTCTGTCTCCTTTACTTTCTTATCTCTCCCATCTTTCCTCTCCTTCTTTTCTCACTTCTCTCTCTCACTTTTGGTTCCCTTTCTATCTTTTTTCCCTCACTTCTGTCTCCTCTCTTCTGTGTTTCCTCCTCTCTCTGCATTATCTCTTCCTCTCCTCTCTTCTATGTCCCTTTCTCATTTCTCCCAGCTCTTACTCTAGAGTTCCTTTGTCCCTCCCCCCTCTTACTTCTGTCCCTTGTCTTTCCTTTCTTTCATTTTTCTCTCTTTTTGTTGTCTCTTTTCTTTCTCATTTCTTTTGAATGTTTTCCCACCCCTTACTTTTCTTCCTCTCTTCCTTATCTGTCCAAATGTCTATCTTCCTCTGTCTTTTCTCCCCTATTTTCCTTCTCTCTCTGTGTCTCTCTGTCTCTGTCTCTCTGTCTCTCCCTCTGCATCTCTCTTGTCTCTGTCTCTCTCTTCCCTCCTCCCCCATCTTTTACAGATGATTTCCTCATCCCCTCTTAATTCATTAACAATGCTTTCACTCTGGTGTGTTCATTATTTCCTCTTTCTCCTGCATTTGACTTGTTTTGTATGTATTTGTTTGCATGTTGTTTCCCCCATTCACTTAGAAGTTCCTTTAGGACAGTGACTGTTTTCTGTCTATTTCTAATTGCCCAGCACTTAGCGCAGTGCCTGGTACATGGTAAGTGTTGAATAAATGTTTATTGATAGAGTGATCTTTTCTCTACCCCTAATGTCTCTCTTCCTCTTCCCTCCCTACTCTATTTCCCTTCTCTCTCTCTCTCCCTCTCTTTCTCTCTCCCTCTCTCCCTCTCCCTCTGCCTCTCTCTCTCTCTGTCTCCCACTTCACACCAATGTATCTCTTCTTCTCTCATCTCTCCATATCTCTTCCTTATTTCTCATGTATCATTTCTCATTTCTCCCCTCTTTCACACACACACACACACACACACACAATCTCTTCTTTTTCTCTTTATATCTATATTTCTTTGTATTTTCTTTATCTCTTTATCTCTCTCTGCCTCTGACTCTCTGTCTCTCCCTCTCTCTATCCTTCTTTTCTCTTTCTCTGCTATGTCTCTCTCTATCTCTCTCTCTTTCTGTCTTTCTGACTCTCTCTGCACCTCTGTTCCTCCCTGTGTCTCTTTCTCTTTCTAGCTTTGTCTCTCTGCTTCTCTATCTCTCTGTGTCTCTGTCTCTGCATCTCTATCTCTGTCTCTCTTCCTTGTCCCTCTTCTTCCTTAACTCTCATCTTTCTTCCACAAGTTGGAGACTCCAAAACCTATCTCCTCAATTTCTCCTCTCTGAGGTCCTGTTTATTCAAGATTTTAGTCAATGAAAAGGCAAAGTAACCTCTCAGAGGAAGATGTAGACCAAGGCCCAAAAGATGCTCTGAGTGAGGAATTTTGCTGGCTCCTGATTGAAGAGAGCCAAGTGGTCTTTGTGGATTCATTTAGGCTCTTGACACTTCCCTGGCAGCCAGTGATTTATGCTAGAAGGCCATTAAGGTTTCAGTACCGTAGAAGAATAACAAAAATAGCTTACACTTTAGATAGCAGCATTGTGTGGTTACAAAATCCATTAGAGCATATCTTTCTCTCATTTCAAGTTCAGAATAACCCAGGGAGGCAAATAGGATGGGTATCCTCATCCCCATTTTACAGCCCAGGAAACAGAGGTTCAGGGAGACAACAGCATGCTAAAGGTCACCCAGTAAAAACATAGCTGGCTGGAACTTTACTCAGGTATTCTGATTCAGAATTTCAGTGCTCTTCTTTCCTTTACAACCATTGGGCCCAGGTAAATCTTTGAAATAACATTTAAACTCATTGGGCCCTGGAAGCCCCTGGAGCCTGGAAAGGCTGGCCCATCCTGACCTGGAAGTCGGGAGAGAAAGCAAAGAAACAGACCAAACAGCCTAGCGAATAGGACAAAGAAGTAACTATATATGGATGAGCCAATCCTAGAAAGAGATCGATCTTGGAGATAGGGCAGTAGGGTGGAGCCAAGCCCCACATCACACACTAAATGAGAAAGGTGAAATTTTTATTTTGTTGTGTATCGCCTTCCTCTTTCAAGATCTTCCACCTCTCTTTTTCTACCTACCCGCTTCATGCCATGCCCTTAGCAATCCAGAATCTCCTATCATAAGAGTCCACCTAGTTGGGACCTTCAGGGAAACCACCATTCTTCCTGGGCATGTTCCTTCTCATTGCTCTAACCCCACTTCCATAGGACTTACCTGCCCTATATCGATGTTGTCCTCCAGTCCTGGTAAATTAGTGCCTCCTTTCTATTCCCATCTATCTCCCAAGATTGCTCTGGCTAAACAACTCAGAGAATAAACAGAAGAAAAGAAGAAATGATGGAGAGGTGAAAGACACATGAGAGAAAGGGAAAAGAAGAGAGAAAGGGAGGAAAGAGGAGGAGAGATAAAGGAGAAATGAAAGTGACAGGGGAAGGAGGAAATAAAGAAAAAATAGGAGAGAAATTGGAGAAGTAAAGGAGTGAGAGACAGGAGAGAGGAGAAAGATAGGGGAAGAGAAGAAAACAGAAGAAAGGCAGAGGGGAGGGAAAGGGAAGAAGAATAGGAAGGGAGGGAAGGAAGGAAGGAAGGAAGGAAGGAAGGAAGGAAGGAAGGAAGGAAGGAAGGAAGGAAGGAAGGAAGGGGAAGAAAGGAGGGAGGGAGGAAGGAAAGAAAGAAAGAAGGAAAGAGAGAAGAAAGGAAGAAAGAAAGGAAGAGAAAGAAAGGAGGAAAGATATGGAAGGAAGGACGAAGAACAACGCTGTGCTGGATAAGGTACAAAAAAAGTCACACAAGAAGAGACAGAAGGAGAGGTGACTCATTGCTACACAGACAGAGTTTTGGGGAAGCAGTGGTCTTGTTAGGTAAATACCAAATAAACACAGTCCAGACCCACTACTGAGGTTGTCAGGCACAAAGAAAAAGTACAGCTCTTTCAGTGCCTGATTTAAAGGGAATGGGCAGAGGACCATTGTACTAGACTCAGCTGACTATTTCTTGGGTAGGGGTAGAGGTGGGGGCTGGGACTGGTAAGGTGGAATAGTGCATCTTAGCTAGAAAACCCCTTTTTTCACAAAATAAATCATTGTCCAACATAACATAAACTTCTTGAAGGCAAGAGGGACTGTCATTTTTGTTTTTTTATCTCCAGTGCCTAGAACAGTTTCTTAAATGTAGAAGCACTGGCTATAAATGTTGAATTGAACTGAATTGCTGGGTGGATGGTTGGATGAATGAATGCCTTGCCGTTATATCCTAAGGACCAATGGACTTTTCCCTCTCTGCTGCAGCTGAAAACTCTTCTATGGGTCATCCTCCTCTCCCCCACCCCCATTAGAAGGTAACATGTAATATTTTGCTTTTCTATTTGTATTCTTTCACACTTAGTACTCAGAACATAGGGATAGAAATGGAGACTGGACTGATGATTTCACTAGTAAGGCTACATGTAGCTGAGAAAATTCCCTCTACCAATTTAGGTCAACACCTTCTCTGCAACTGATGGTCTTGAAGAGTTCCCCAGACCATCGTTATGGTAGAATAAAGAAATCGAGTAGTTATATCCAGACAACAATTTATTTAGCAATGCATTGGCTGCAAAAACAAACTGGGGTCAGGCTCTTGGTAGCCAAGGACACAGAACCTTAATTTCTACACAGGTAATGCACAGTTTGTAGGGAGTAAAAACTAGTAAAAACAAGATTATAAGGATTGTGTCTCCTAGTTTTAGTTTCTTATTGATGGAAGGGATCAGGAAATACTGAGGTAAGATGAGAAGAAGAGGGAGAGTCTTCTGATATTGCCCAAGCTGAATGATTTTTGGGAAGGGGAACAATCTTGTAACTTATCCAAAATCAGGTGACTTATAAGCAGCTGAAATTTAGCTTCACAAAATGGAGGATAAAAGCAAAATGGAGCCACTACTGCTATTTTTAAATGTAAGGGCACTAAGAGGCTAACTGATTTACTTGGGGTCACAAAGACTGTGTGTGTCTTTACAAGAGTCTGTACTTGAGGTCAAGTCTTCCTGGCTCAATTCTGCCTTCCATCCTCTATTCCACAGTGCACCAAGGCAAATAACAAGTACTTATTATTATTTTTTCATGTGCTTTTTCTTGAATGTCTAAAATGGCAGAGATCAAAGCCTAAGCAATCAGGAAAACTGTGGATGAAGTGAATGTAAATATACTCACCAAGCCCAAATAAAAATAAGACCAGTTCACACTTCCATAGTGCTTTAAGTCACAAAGTGCTTTTTTTCACAACTGTTGGAGGAGGAAACCAAGGTTCAGATCAGTTAAATGCCTTTTCCCCCCAATGATACAGCTAATGTTTGCACCTTGTCTTCTGACTCCAAATCAAGAGCTCTTTCTACTGTATCCAGTTGGTGAGAGCAACAGTCTTTCATAGTGAACAGGGCACTAGCCTTGGAGTCAGGAAAACACGGGATCAAATCCTACTTCACATACTTACGATCTGTGTAACCCTGGGGAAGTCAGTTAACTCTTCTGGGCCTCAGTTTCCTCATCTGTAAATTGGAAAGGGGGAGAATTAGCTGCCCTCTGAAGCCCTTTCCAATTCTAAATCTAGGATCCTATGAACCAAGGTTGGTTCCAGGTAATCTAAAATAGGTCAATTAAAGATGACTAAAAGTAACTGCTAGTGATGATGCAGTAAATAGTCATTTTTAATTAATAAATATAAACCATAACAGGGTTATTTGGGTATATGCCTAAGCTTTTGATGAATGTTATTGCTGGAAAATAACTTAGCAGCCATCCCCTCCATATATTATTATCATTATTTTCTAAATATACTTTCCAAAAACAAATGATAGCTTTATACCGGTCATTTCCTACCCCAATTCTCCAGAGCAAATATTCCCTTGTAAAAAAGAAAAACAATGAAATATTAACATGCCCATGTATGGAAAGTATGTACATAATCTGTTCAAATAGCTGCCCCCTCTCTGACAAAAACAGTTGTTTTAAATTGTTCACATTGTTTAATTTTCTTTCTGTTAAATTTTGAATTTAAAAACCAAAAAAGAGAGCATCTCCACATACACAGCAAAACAAACCAACAAAAAAGATTGCATACGAGCCCAGGAAACTTCATTACATGTAATTTTTTAAAAAAGAAATTATATGATAAATTCCATATATTGTCACTTTCAAAACTACCCTGCTTGGCTGTGCTCCCTTTTGAACTTTCTTTTGTTCTCCTTTGTGCATTTTTCAATAGGTTTCAATGGGCCTCTTTCTGTCAGGAAATGAACAACATGCTCCATTGTGGATCTCTTTAAGATAGACAGTCATACTGATCAAAGTCTTAAGTCTTTCAAAGCTGTTTATCTTTCCAGCATTGTTGTCCTTGTAGAAATGATTCTACTCATATCACCTACCATTTCTTACAGTGCAATAATATGCATTTCATTCATACACCACAAATTATGCAACCACTCCTCATTTGATGGATACCCCTTCCCCACTCTTGATTGGCAGGATACTCCTCCCTTTAGATTCTAGTTCTTTGCTTTCTTCTGTTTTCTCCTTTTACTCCTCCTTCCATCAGAATCAGGAAGTTTGCTTTGCTTCAGACACTTCCCTGCTCAGTATCATACTCCTTCTTAAATACCACCCCTATCATACTTGTTTTCCCAGGTGAGTTCTATGTATTTCTACATCAAACTCTGTGTGTGTGTGTGTGTGTTCAACCCTCCTTTGATCTTTTCAGAGTGAGGTTCATGTGAGGCCTGCTTCATTCATCCCTTCTTTCATGGCTGCATAATTTTCTTCTTACCTACTCCAAGTATAAGAAACAGCCAAGTCCTTTCCTTTTCTTCTCTCACTGTATTCTTTTTACTCTCCCTCCCTTCCCCTTTTCAAACCCCCAAAAAAGATTCAGTCCTCACCCTCAACATACATGTGTTCAATACCTTTAATTCCTTCAACAGAATATGAAGACTTTAAGGTTCTGAAAGGACATTTGCTTCTTCACCTCCATTAATAATACTAGCTAGCAATAAGATAGTGCATTAAGGTTTGTAAAGTGCTTTACATTTGTTCACTCAATTGCTACTCATAATGGACTGTTAGGTAGGTTCTATTATTAGTCCAATTTTACAAGAAACTGAGTTGAGATGTTAAGTGACTTGCTCAAGGTCATACTAGTTAAGTATCTGAGAAGGTATCTGAACAGATTTTTTCTGACCCCAAGATTAGTACTCTATCCGCTATGCCATCTTGCCTTTGTATTGCATTGTCATCTAGTCCTTTCCAACTGCTTAAATAAATTTAATTTTTTAGGTTTTACCCTTGAGTTTTGTGTCTTCATGTCAAAGTTTTTCACTCAACTCTGTTCTTTTGTTACGAAAAAAAGATTTGAAAGTCTTCTGTTGAAGAATCTTATTATTTTTCTCCTCTAGGATTATACTCATCTTTTCTGGCTAAGTTATTCTTGATTGTCTTGAATGTCTTTTGCCTTTTAGAATATTATATTCCAAGATCTCTTCTCATCTTTAGGACATGCAACCAGGTCTGGTATTATGCTGACTATCTGTCATTTCTTGGTACTTGATCTCATTCTTTCTGGACGCTTATAGCATTTTTATTCTTTGACATGGGAACTCTGAATTTTGACTATGGTAAATTCCCAAGACTTTTCCTTTTGGGGGTTTCTTTTAGGAAGGAACCAGTGGATTCTTTCTATCTTCACTTTGCCTTCTTGTTCTAATAGATCTGAACAGTTTGCATTTATGATGTCCTGAAATGCATTGTCCAGGCCCTTTTTTTAAATCAGAGCTTTTAGGGAGTTTATGATTTCCTTCAAGACCCCACTCAAGCGTCACCTTCTGTGGCACACCTTTACTGGTTGCCATCTTTTCATGTCTAATATTTTCCCTTCCAAGGTTAGTGTTCACCTTCTCTATATATTTTTCATGTATGTATTTCATATATGCCCATACACTTCTGATAGAATGTACAACGGGACAGACACTATTTTAATCTTGGTTTTGTAGTCACAGCACTTAGGACAGCATTTGGCACACAACTGGTACTTTAAAAAAAAAATACTTTTTGGTTGAAGAATTGATAAATTTCCCTGGAGTGCAGCATTGTGCAGTACAAAGAGACTTGGATTTTGAGTCAGAGGACCCTGGTGGAATCCTAGCTCTACCTTTTACTACCAATGTGACCCTGTGTCACTTGTAGGTTGAATAAAATAACCCCTAAGGTTCCTTCTACCTTTTAGGTTCCATGAGTTTCAGTCCAGGCCCTGATAGCTTTTTGTCAATCCTGGTCTAACCCCCTCTACCCCTTGTAGCCTTTATCCACAATTTCTTTTGAATGCAGTGGATTTCCCTTTCCCTTGAGTGCTCTAATGTTCTTTCCAGCTTTCAAACTATGATCCTCTGACTTCTTAGTGTCTCACTTTCTTCATCTATAAAATGAAGAAATTGGACGCACTTGCCTCTAAGTTCCCTTTTAGCTCTAAATCTGATTCTATAGCAATGATGTTCTGATTACTCATAGAGCAGGATGTATAGTGGGTGCTATGTAAATGCAGATTGACTGATTGAATTGGGGAGGCAGGGCAAAAGGGTGAATTGATTCCTCTCCCCTCAACTAAGCTCCCAGTCACATAGGACTGCCTTCCCCCTTTTGCTTCCTCCTAGTTCCTCTTTGCCCCATGTTCACAACTGATACAGTGGGAGCTTGCCTTGGGATTCCACCTGGGTCTGAGTCCTAGATCCAACTAGCTGGCTGTCTTTGGCCAAATCATTTCCCCTCTCTGATCTTCCATTTCCTCATTTGTAAAACAGGGAATAATGATCCTCCAATACTTACCTCATGTGATTAATATAGAAAAGCCCTCTGGAAAAAATAAAGCACTCAACATGAGATTTGTTGCTGCTGCTGCTGCCGCCATTATTTTCAGGTTTGAATGTGTAGTGAACAGGACCAGACTTCAGGCACATTCGGGGCAGGCCCTTGTCCTGACACTCATTCATCTGGAAATACATTTACAGTCAGTATTTATCACACCTGAAGTCTATAAATAGGCTTTAAAATTGACAAAGGGCTTTACACAAGTCATCTAATATTATCTTAACAGCAGCTCCATGGCTTAATGAATACAGTCATTATTAATCCCTGTTTTGTAGATGAGAAAACCAAGGTTCAGAGAGATGGAAAATCCCATGGAAAATGAGTTAGCGTCAGATCCAGGATTTGGGCCTAAGTCTTCTAGCTATAAGCCTGTGGAGCTTTCAACTACTCCATGTCCCCTTTCAGTCTTTCCCTGAGTGACTATATTTCTTTTTATTGGCCCAGGTGAGGGTACATTGTTAACTGTCACATCCTAAGAAAAACTTCACTGACTTCACAGATTTTACCCAGAGCAGTCCTTGATTCCTGGTGTTGGGTAGCTTGCATGGGCCAGGACTTCCACAAAGTCAACATATGAAATGTCCTACAGTTATAGGATGAACATGCCTGATAGAAAATAAACAAGTTTCTCTGCCTTCAGTCCAGTCCGTAATATAAGCATAGGGAGGAGAGGTGATGGCCACATCTGAGAAAGTGAAAGGCTACAGGCCAACGAGAGAAGCAAAGTCACTGCTTAGAGAGTGCAGCAGATGAATGTTCTCATCAGTTGCTACCCCCACTGGAATCAATTAAACTTTTCCTATAAGACCCTCTCATGCTGGGGATCTGACCTGGCCATTTGTCTCAGCCATGAAGGCAGAAGTTATTACAAAATAGGAAATCTGCTTTAATTTAAGATGTGGAGACAGATGCTAAGCTATCCCACCCTGGCCTTTCTGAGGGTTGAGGGAATAGGAAAGAACAAGAGAATTGGGTTTCTGCCTGGAGATTGGCAGACAACTATGAAATGGAGGGGGTAGACCACCTGACCCCAAAGGTACCTTCCATGATTCTATAACCTAGTGTGTCTTAGCAGTGTATCACTAGGGTCATTAATTAAGTAAACAACAAATTGGAAGGGATAAAGCTGTCAGCCACCGCATTAATTCCTTGGAGTTTAATGAAGATGGCAGTGGCAAAGAAAATACACCAGCTGTCAGTTGCCAAGGGTAGGGGTGATCCCACTGACCCACAGATTCCAGGAAGTCCAATGACAGCCACAGTGTCTTGAATACTCCAGTCTATAGGGCTTGGGCAAATTGTGAGGAGGCCATTGGGCACAAAGCTGGAATCAGACCTTTTCTTTCTTTTAAGCCTGCCAATCCAAATCCACACTCTTTGCCCATTTCAGATCCTGTCTCCAGGCACCAAACTCTCTCAACCTGAAACCCACATCTTTCCTCTCAATAACCCAATCAGAATTTGTGTGTATATGTGTGTTTGTGTGTGTGTGTGTTTTCAGTTTGTTTCTGTTCCAACCTTGCTTCTATCTCTGACACTGTCTTGCCTCAGGCTCTTCCCAGCTAATGAACCTATAGCCCAGTCACTGGTATTGGAATGTTGCTTGGCAAACTAGATTGCCCAGGGACCCTTCTGCTACCCTTCCCTCCAGGAACAAGGGAAAGTTCAATAAAGATCCTGGACCCACTAAGTAATAGTCTTCTTCACTGGACTCCAACCTGATCCATCATGTGGTCCAGCCCAAGAAAGACTTTTTTATTCAAAGACATAAAGTGCCAGACACTCTACAGAGGAAATCACATAAGCCAGACTGAAGCATCAAACCAGAATGGTCCAACTCTGGTACCCACTCTGGGAATCAATCTGGAGCCCACTCAGAGTTCAAAGCCTTAGGTTAAGAATAAAATCAAACACAAACAGGAAACAGTAGAAGATAGAGACTCATAGTGATCTGATTTATTCACACTTCAAAACTCCCTACTCAGTAAACTCCATGGCTCCCTATTACCTCTAGCATAAAATATAAAATCCTCTGTTTGACTCTCAAAGCTTTTCATAAGCTTGCCCCTTCCTTCCCTTCCAGTCTTTTTACCCCTTACTCCTCCCACCTACTCTTTGATTTGTTACACTAGTTCCCTTGATGTTAATCACACAAGAAACTTCATTTCCTGACACCACACATTTACCCTGGCTGGCTCCTATTCCTGAAATTTTCTCCCTTCTCATCTCTATCTCCTGTCTTCCCTGGCTTCCTTCAGGTCCTAACAAAAATTCTGCCTTCTGCGGGAAGTCTTTCCATGTCCTTCCCATCCCATACTCACCCCTTCTCTCTATTGATCATCTCTAACATATCTTTTATATAACTTGTTTGCACATAGTTATTTGCATGCTGTTTCTCCTACAGATTATGAATGCCTTGAGAGCAGGGACTGTTTTTTACACTCCCCTTTTTATGTGCACTTGTGCACAGTATATTGTTGTATCAATAGCACAATGCCTAGCACATGGCACACATTTAATAAATGTTTATCAACTGGCCAAAAGTGTGATCATCCTTTTATAGTAATCAGGCTATGCTACACATGTCCCTTCCATCATTCTCTGCTGCACATTTCAGTTCCAAGATCTGCAAACCCTCTCCTAGTTTTCTTATTGGGTAAGTGTGTGTATTTAACCGCCCTTGGGTCAGACAGGTGGGACAGAGTCAAGAGAAACACCTGTTTGTGTCTACTATGATAGAAAGAATTATGATTCTGGAGTCAGAGGCTACAGATTCAAATCTCACCTTGGACACTGAACTCTGTATTTTAGGCAAGTCACTTGCTTCCCTAGGCCTTAGTTTTCTCATATGTAAAGTCAAAAAGTTAGAGTACATGGTTTTTTAAGACCTTTCCCAATCTAGAGCTATAATCTTTCCATCCTTCGTGGGGAGTATGGGTGGAGAAACAGATTCATTGAACATGTCAATGGGAAGTATGTGAGAAGGAAATGCTGAGGGTCGGAGCCCCATTATGATCATTGGTCTTGGCATTTCTTGGTTGTTGCTCACATTATGTCTGAGTATTCATGACCCCATTTGGGTTTCTGTTTTGTTTTGTTTGTTTGTTTTCGCAAAGATGTTGGAACAGTCTGCCATTTCTTTCTCCAGCTCATTGAGGAACTAAGGCAAATTGGGTTAAAGTGACTTGTCCAGAGTCACAAAGCTAGTGTCTGTGACTGGATTTGAACTCAGGAAAATGAGTCTTCCTGATTCCAGGCTCAGTGCTCTATCCACTATGTCATCTATTTTCCTTCAAATTTTAGCGTAGGAGACAAAATCTACATGAGGCCATTTTCTGATTTCTCCTCCCCCCTCCCCACCCCAGCCCATCACACCCTCAATTAGCATCTCCCAGAACCTTGAAATTATCTTTATTTACTTGGTATATGTTTTGTATTTATTTCTATGTACACAAGTGGTCTTTCTCCAATACTCCACAATAGACTATGAGCCACTTGAGAGCTGCAATTGTTTCAGTTTTGTCGTTGTGTTCTCAGGACCTAGCACAGAACCTATCTGTGTAGAGTAGGTGCTTAATAAATGTTTGCTGATTGATTGAATCAGGGTAGTTATTGTTTTCTTTCTGTTGTGCTAGCTCCTAGCACTGCGCCTAGCACATAGTTGGCACTTGAAAAATACTGGTCCCCAATTAGGTCAATTAGTCTCTTGTGTAAGACTGTCTCCTATGTCCTCTAGAGTAAGAGCATCCAAGAAAGAAGTCTGTTGTCTTAACAGAGCTTTTGATGCATCAAGAAGACTGTGAAGGGGAGGGGCCTGGGAGTGGGGAAAATAGAAAAAGCAATCTAAGGGCTTAGAATTTACAATAATAGAAGTTGTTGCAAAATATTTGCAGTCACTCATTTTATTTACATGGAATTCAAAGCCTACTCATAAGTTATCCTCTATCAGCTTGACGTTGACTGACAGCCCAAGTAAGATCAATCTTTCCTAGAAAGACCACGTATCCTGAGGCCCCCTTAATACAGAGAATCAACCTTGACCTCTCTTCCAAGGAGCCAATTTCTGACTTTATAAACTCAAAAACTTATTTCGGTCTTCTCAGGGAGGATTCACTTAGTTCTCCTAGCTAAATATACTCTCTGTGAAAGCTATTTCATGAATCATGGATCTAGAGATGGAAAGGAAGTTTAAAGATCACCAGCTGGGCCATATTTCATAGGTGAGGAAATTAGAATCTAGAGGTTTAATAACTTTGCTGTAATCACAGAGCAAATATGTCAGAGAGAGGATGTGAACTCATCTTTCCTATTCTACATCCAGCACTTTGTCCAATATACCACACAGAGCCTAATTCATTAAATTAATCTATACTAGGTACAGAGTCCTGTTTGGAACATTAGAGGTTACCAAGACCAGCCCTTTCATTTAAGAAATGAAGGAACTGAGGTCCAGAGGATTTAAGAGAATTACATGGAGTCACACAGTCAAATGTCTGAGGTGGGATTCAAACCTATGTCTTTCTTATTCAAAGACCACCAAGGGCATAGACCAAGATTAAGAAAAGCTGAACTAGATCAGGCTCTGTATTTTACAGACAAGAAAAATTAGACCCAGAGAATTAGCTTGTTTGGTCATTCATTGAAAGAACTTGGGTCCTCTACCTTAGTTTACCTAGATTTGACCCATAGGATGGGAACTGAGGACAGTCCTTTGGCATCATGTAGTAAAAGCTATAAAAATAACTGACTTACATTGTCATTTGATATAATCCAATCGCCTCATTTATAGATGATTCTTTATAGCAGCAATGTGGATCATTGGAAGGAATATGGAATTGGCAGGAAGGAGACTTGGGCTCTAATCCCAGCTCTACCAATAGCTAGCTGTGTTATCTTGGGCACGTCCCTCCTTCCCCCCTCTCCCTTGGGTCTCAGTTACCTCATCTACCAAGTGGGGTGAATGATACCTACTCTATCTACCTCAAAGGGCTGTTACGAGAATCAAAGAAATAGACAAAAATAAGAAAGTGTTTTTAATTATTACTTTGACCTTTTGTTATATATACCTGGGAGAGAGAACCAATGCCAACTATTTGATGGAAGCATTCGAGGAAACTTCATGACCTTGGAGATGATCTAGCCTACCCAGAGAAAGTGACTTATTTTTCTTTATTTCTTTCCTCCATGTCTTTCACTTTCTTCCTTGCTTTCTTTTTCTTTTTTCTCCCTTTCTCTCTTTCTTTTTCACCATTCCTTCCTTTTTCTTTCTTTTTTCCTTCTTTCTTTTATTCCTTCTCTATTTCTCTCTATCTTCTTGTCTCTTTTCTTTCTGTCTGCTTATGTTTTTGTTTCTGTGTGTCTCTATTTCTCTGTCTCTTTCTGTCTGTCTGTGTCTATGTCTCTCTGTATGTGCTTCTGTCTCAGTCTCTGTTTTTCTCTGTGTATCTGTCTATCTCTGTCTTTTCATCTCTGTCTCACTGTATCTGTCTTTCTCATTTTTGGCAAAGCAAAGAAAGAGAGTAGAGGAATGCTATAGATGCAGATTGCCTAAATTTTAGGTTAGCATTTGACCAAGTCTCTCATGCTATTTTTTTTCTTTTTGGAAATAGCATTTTATTTTTTTCCAATTATATGTAAAGATAGTTTTCAACATTCATTCTTTATGAAATTTTGAATTCCAAATTTATTCCCCCTCCCTCCCATCCTTCCTTTCCAAGACAGCTAGCAATCTGATATAGGTTATATATGTGCAATTCTGGAAACATATTTCCACATTAGGCATGTTGTGAAAGAAGAAAGAGAACAAAAGAAAAAGGTTATAAAAAAACAAACAAAAAAGGAAATCAGATGCTTCGATCTACATTCAGACTCCAAAGTTCTTTCTCTGGATATGGATAGATTTTCCATCATGAGTCTTTTAGAATTGTCTTGGATCATTGTATTGCTGAGAAGAGCTGAGTCAGTAATGGATGATCAACCCACAATGATGCTGTTACCATGTGCAGTATTCTTCTGGTTCTGCTCACTTCACTCAGCATTAGTTCATGTAAGTCTTTCCAGGTTTTTTTTTTTTCTGAAATCCTCCTGCTCATCATTTCTTATAGCACAATAGTATTCCATTTTATTCATATGCCACAACTTTGTTTAGCCATTCCCCAATTGATGGCATCACCTCAATTTCCAATTCTTTGCCACTGCATAAAGAACTACATAAAGAATTGCTATAAATATGTCTTGCACATGTAGGTCCTCTTCTCTTTTTTATGATGTCTATGGGATACAGAACTACTAATAGTATTGCTGCATCAAAGGTATGCACATCTTAATTACTCTTTGAGCGTAGTTCCAAATTGCTCTACAGAATGGTTGCATCAGTTCACAACTCCACTAACAATTCATTAATGTTCCATTTCCCCACATCTTCTCCAACATTTATCATTTTGTCTTTTGTCATGTTAATCAATCTGAGAGGTGTGAGGTGGCACTTCAGAGTTGTTTTAATTTTAATTTCTCTAATCAATAGAGATTTAGAGTATTTTTTCTAATATGACTTAAGAGAGTTTTAATTTCTTCATTTGAAAACTGCCTGTTCATATTATTTGACCATTTATTGATTGGGGAATGACTTGTATTATTATAAATTTGACTCAGTTCTCTATATGTTTGAGACATGAAACCTTTATCAAAAACAATGGCTGTGAAAATTATTTTCCATATTTCTGCTTTTCTCCTGATCTTTGTAACATTGACTTTAGTTGTACAAAAAACTTCTTTAACCTAAAATAATCAAATTATCCATTTTGAATTTTATAATGTTCTCTATTTCTTGTTTGGTCATAAAGTCTTCTTTTCTCCACAGATATGACTAGTAAAGTATTCCTTGTTCTCCTAATTTGCTTATGGTATCACCATTTACATTTAAATCATGTGCCTATTTTTACTTTTTCTTGTTATATGGTGTGAGATGTTGGTCTATGCCTAATTTCAGTCATTCTATTATCCAGTTTTCCCAGCAGTTTTTGTCACATAGTGAGTTCTTATCCTGGAAGCTGGATTCTTTGGGTTTATCAACTAGTAGATTATAATAGTCATTTATTACTATATCTTGCATACCTAACCTATTCCACTCATCTACCACTCTTTCTTAGCCAGTACCAAATAGTCTTGATGATTACTGCTTTATAATATAGTTTTAGATCTTCCTTCTTTTGCATTTTTTTCATTCTTTTGATAGTCTTGATCTTTTGTTCTTCCAGATAAATTTTGTTATTATTTTTTCTAGCTCTCTAAAACACTTTTTTATTTGATTGATTGATATGGTACTGCATAAGTAAATTTAGGTAGAATTGTCATTTTTATTATATTAGCTTGACTTACTCACGAGCAATTGATATTCTTCCAATTGTTTAGATCTGACTCTATTCGTGTGAAAAGTGCTTTGTAATTGCATTCATGTAGTCCCTGGGTTTGTCTTGGCAAGCAAACTCCCAAATATTTTATATTGTCTACAGTCATTTTAAATGGAATTTCTCTTTCTATCTCATGCCACTGGACTTTGTTTTATATATATGTGTGTGTGTGTGTGTGTGTGTGTGTGTGTGTGTGTGTGTGTGTGTATGTATATATATATATATATATATATATATATAAATGCTGGTGATTTATGTGGGTTATTTTATATCCCGCAGCTTTGCTAAGTTGTTTATTATTTTGAGTAGTTTTTCTGTTGGTTCTCTAGGATTCTCTAAGTATACCATTATATCATCTGCAAATATGATAGTTTTGTTTCCTCATTGTCTATTCTAATTATTTTGATTTCATTTTCTTTTCTTATTGCTAAAGCTAACATTTCTAATATAATATTGAATAATAGTGGTGATAATGGCCATCCTTGTTTCACCCCTGATCTTACTGGGAAAGCTTCTAGCTTATCTCTATTACAGATAATGCTTGCTGATGGTTTTAGATAGATGCCATTTATTTCAAGGAAAGCTCCATTACTATGCACTCAAGTGTTTTCAATAGAAATAGGTGATGTATTTTGTCAAAACTTTTTTCTGCATCTGTTGAGATAATATTGTGATTATTGTTGGTTTTGTTATTGATATGGTCAATTATGATAATAGTTTTCCTAATACTGAACCAGCCCTACATTCCTGGTATAAATCTCATATGATCACAATGTACTATCCTGGTGATTAATTGCCATAATTTTTTGGTAATACTTTATTTAAATTTCCTGCATCAATATCCATTAGGGAAATTGATCTATAATTTTATTTCTTTGTTTTTGCTTTTCCCGTTTTAAGTATCAGCACAATATTTGTGTCATAAAAGGAATTTCGTAGGACTCCTTCATATATTTTTTCCCCAAATGTTTATATATTATTGGAATTAATTGTTCTTTAACTGCTTGGTAGAATTCATTTGTAAATCCATCTGGCCCTTGAGTTTTTTCTTAGGGAGTTCATTGATAACTTGTTCAATTTCTTTTTCTGAAATGGGATTATTTAAGTATTTTATTTCCTCTTCTGTGAATCTAGGCATTTACACATTTTTTGTAAATATTCATCTATTTCACTTATATTGTCAGATTTATTGACATACAGTTTGACAAAATAGCTCCTAATTGTTGTTTTATTTTCCTCTTTATTGGTGGTGAATTCAGCCTTTTCATTTTTCGTAATGGTAATTTGATTTTCTTTTAAATCAAATTAACCAAAGGGTTATCTATTTTATTGTGTTTTTTTAATAAAACTAGTTCTTAGTTTTATTATTAGTTCAATAGTTTTCTTATTTTCAATTTTTTCATCTCTTCTTTAATTTTCAGAATTTCTAGCCTAGTGTTTAATTTGATGTTTTTTAATTTGTTTTTCCCCTAGCTTTTTAAATTGCATGCCCAATTCATTGGTCTGCTTTTTCTCCATTTCATTCATGTAAGCATTTAGAGATATAAAATTTCCCCCAAGTATCACTTTGGATGGATCCCATAAATTTTGGTATGTTGTCTCATTATTGTCATTCTATTTGATGAAATAGTGGTTTCTATGATTTGTTGTTTGATCCACACATTCTTTAGGATTAGATTATTTAGCTTCCAATTAATTTTAATCTATCTTTCCATGGCCCTTTATTACCTATATTTGTTATTGCGTCATGATCTGAAAAGGATACATTTAATATTTCTGCCTTTCTGCATTTAAATGTGAGGTTTTTATACCTTAAAACATGATCAATTTTGTGTAGGTGTCATGTACTGCTGAGAAAAAGGTATATTCTTTTTTTCTCCATTTCATTTTCTTCAGAGAAGAAAATATATATTTATATATAAAATATATATATTATTTATATATGTATGTATATACACATATATAACAATTTAAAAATATATTTACCTTCTTAATTTCTTTTTTGTTTACTTTGTGGTTAGTTTTATCAAGTTCTGAAAGGGGGAGATTGAGGTCCCCCACTAGTACAGTTGTGTCCTCTATTTCTTCCTGTAACTCACTTAGCTTTTCCTCTAAGAATATGAATGCTATACCACTTGGGGCATATTTAAACATATATTGATATTACTTCATTGTCTATGGTAGCTTTCAGCAAAATGTAGTTTGCTACCTTTTAATTAGTTTCTTTTAATTAGTTATCTATCTGTCTATCTATACATATATATATACGTATACATATATATACATATACATACATATATTTATATATATTTGTTTTTGCTTTGTGTGAGACCAGGATTGCTACCCTGCATTTTTTTTACTTCAGCTGAAGCATAATATATTCTACTCCAGTCTTTTATCTTTACTCTGTGTGTGTCTCTCTGCTTCAAATATGTTTCTTATAAACAACATATTGTAGGATTCTGGTTTTAATTCACTCTGCTACCTACTTTTATTTTATTGGAGAGTTCATTCCATTCACATTCACATTATGATTACTAATTGTATATTTCCCTTCATCCTATATTTCCCATGTTTATACTTTTCTCCTTTCTTTCACCTTGTCCCTCTTCACAATTGTTTTGTTTCTGACCACTGGCTCCTTCAATTTGCCCTCTCTTCTATCATCCCCCACCTTTTCTTTTCCCCTTTCTTTCCTATTTCCCTATAGGGTAAGTATTCTTTACCCACCTGAGTGTGTACATTATTCTCTTTTGAATCAAATCTGATGAGAGTAAGGTTCAACCAGGACTCACCCCCTGCCTTCTTTGCCTCTATTGTAATAGGTATTCTAGCTTTATGTGATATAATTTACCCCATTCTGCTTCTACCTTTCCTCTTTTCTCACTACAATCCTGTTTTTATCTTTAATAATTATTTTTATCATCACATCCAAGTGAACTTATATCCACACCCTCTCTTTAAGTATACTCCTTCTAACTGCCCTAACAGAGATACAATTCTAAAGAGTTACAAGCATCATCTTCCCATGTAAGAATGTAAACTGTTTAACCCTACTGAATAGCATCTTTTTTTCTTTCATGTTTACTTTTTATGCTTGCCTTAAGTCTTGTATTTGAAGTTTAATTTTTCTGTTCAGCTCTGGTCTTTTCATCAGGAAAATTTGAAAGTCCCTTATTGCATTGAGTATCCATTTTTTAACCTGGAAGATTATACTGTTTTTTTCTGGGTAGTTGATTTTTGGTTGTAATACAAGTTCCTTTTCCTTTTGGCATATCATATTCCAAGTCCTTTAATCCTTTAATGTAGAAGCTGCCAAGTCCTGTGTACTCCTGGCTGTGGCTCCTTGATATTCCAACTATTTTTTTCTGGTTGTTTGCAGTATTTTCTCCTTGACCTGAAAGTTCTTCAATTTAGCTACAATATTACTTGGAGTTTTCATTTTGGTATCTCTTTCAGGGGTTGATTGGCAGATTCTTTCAATGACTATTTTACATTCTGATTCTGGGATATCAGGACAATTTTCCATGTCAATTTCTTGAAAAATACTGTTCAGGCTCTTTTTTTTTGATAATGGCTTTCAGATAGTCCAACAATTATTAAATTATCTCTCCTAGATCTATTTTCTAGGTCAGTTGTTTTTTCCAGTGAGGAATTTTACATTTTATTCTGTTTTTTTCCATTTGTTTGATTCTGTTTGATTGATTCCTGGTGTCTTTTAGAGTAGTAAGCTTCTATTTGCCCAAGTTTAATTTTAAGGAATTATTTTCTTCAGTTAGCTTTTGTACCTCCTGTTCTATTTAACCAATTCTTCTTTCAAAGTAGTTGTTTTCTTCAGTAGATTTTTTCCATTAGGCAAATTCTGTTTTCTTTAGTCAACATTATGCTTTCTTTTTCAAGCTGTTGACTTTTTTCTCCCATAATTCTCTTGCATACCTCTCTTTTCTTTTCCCAGTTTTTCTTCTACCTCTTTTATTTGACTTTTAAACTCCTTTTTGAGCTCTTCCAAGAGGACATTTTGGGCTTTAAGACCAATTCATATTCCCCTTTGATGCTTTGCATGTAAACATTTTGACATTGTTGTCCTCTTCTGAATTGGTGTTTAGATCTTTCCTGTCATCATAGTAGCTTTCTGTGATCAGAGCTCTTTTTTGTTTTCACTCATTTTAAAGGTTGAATTTGCCTCCTGGGATATGGGGGCACTGTCCCAAGTTTCTTGCACTGGGTGCCAGGGACCTGGTCATTGGCTTTCTGCACCAGGGCCTCTGGGGCTGGCAGCTTTCCCACTGCACTAGACTGACCCAG
Organism: Notamacropus eugenii; assembly: GCF_028372415.1. Lineage (NCBI taxonomy): Eukaryota > Metazoa > Chordata > Mammalia > Diprotodontia > Macropodidae > Notamacropus > Notamacropus eugenii. The sequence goes on from NC_092873.1 coordinate 309,973,969, forward strand.
TTTACTCACATTTTGTGTGCCATGAATTCTGGGGCTGGCAGTTTGCCTGCTGGGCTAGGACTGGAAGTCTCACAACTGGTCTGTCATACCATGGTCTACTGAGCCAGGACCACAGTGCTGCAGGTATTGATCTGTGTTGTGTCTAAAAGCCTCCCACTGGCTTGACTGGACACCACTGGGCTTTGCTTCCTTTTTACCCAAGTGAGACAGACCTTTCCCTAAGTGCTTCTAAGTTACCTTGAGCTAGAAAATTGTTTCATGCTGTCCTTTTGTGGATTCTCTCACTCCAGAATTGTTTTAGAGGCTTAATTTAACATTGTTCTCAAGGAAAACTGGGGAGAGCTCAGGCAACTTTCTGACTTCTCCACCATCTTCCTTTCATGCTGTTTTTCTCTTATTCATAATTGTTTTTCATTTTATTGATAGTTTTGTTTTTATTCCACTTACATTTCCTGATGAATCACCTCCTAGGGAGTCATTTACTTATAACAAAGAATAAAAGGAGGAAAAAAGCACAGTTCATGAAAACTAACCAACACATCATTATGCATTGTTCCATATGCATGGCCTCCTAACTCAGCAAGAAAGGAAGGAGGGAGGTGTCTTTTCATATCTCTTCTTTGGGGCCAACATTGGTCGTTATAATTTTACAACATTAAGTTTAAATTGTTTTGTTGTTGTTTGTTCCCATTTATATCATTGTACTCACCATCACACACTGTGTCTCTGGTTCAGTTTAAATCACTTGGCATGAGTTCATTCAAGTCTTCCCATCCTGCTCCTGTACTCATTTGCATTCATTGTTTCTAATGGTGCAATAACATCCCATTTCATTCATGTTCCATGTGTTTATCCATTCTCTAGTCCATGGGCATATACTTTGTTTCCAGTTTCTTGTTACTGCAATAAGTACTATTATAATTCTTTTGGCATATTCAGAGCTTTTCTTTTACCATTGACTTCCTTAGGGGCACATGCCTATCAGTAGAATCTCTGGATCAAAGAGTATAGGCATTCTAGTCACTTTCTTCAACTCATTTCGAATTGCTTTCCACTACGCTTTCCATAATGGTTGGACCAATGCACAACTCTTCCTATAGTGCATTAATGTGCCTATCTTTTCATATTATTTTCCAGCACTGAGTATTCCCATTTTTTGTCATTTTTGCTGCTGTGCTGCTCATGCTATTCTTATGGAAAGGATGGATAGACATGGATTAAATGATAGGTTTAGAAGTAGTCTAATGGCCAGACCAAAAATATAGACATTAATAGTTTGATGTAAGCCTAAAAAGAAGTCCCAGTAAAGTGTCCCAGGGAACTGTCCTTGGCCTTGGACTGTCTAAAACTTTGTTATTAGTGACTTAGACAAAGAATCATGCTTACCAAATTTTCAGATGACTCAAAGTTAGGAGGGATAGCTGGCACGTGAGACAAAAATCTAGATTCAAAGAGAATTTGAAAGATTAGAACATTGGGCTAAACCTAATAAGATGATGTTTTCTCCTTTGCCTCAGACCTATCAATGTAAGGAGCTTCCAGTGAGAACAATATTTGATTCTATCAAGCCTCTCAGATAGCTGCCATGGGTATTAAGGGGTTAAGTGACCTGCCAAAGTCACACTACATATATGTATGTATATATATATATACATATATGTTAGACTTGGGTCATTTGGATTCTAAGTCCAGCTCTGTCTACTATGCCACATGGCTCTAACGATGAATGTTAATAAATAGAAATGTATATCTCAAAAAAATCACCTTTAAAATAGTGGGGACTTAGAAACCTACAAGTTTGATGTGAGTCAACAATATGATATGGCTACCAAAAAGTTCATGCAACCTTTAAGGTAGCTTAAGAGAGAGTTAATGTCTAGGACTAGGGAGGTGGGGGTTCCAGTGTGGCCTGCCCTGATTTGATCATGTTTGGAGTATTGTCTTTAATTCTATGAAGCCAATTTTAGGAATAATGTTGGTAAGCTGGAGAATGTCCAGTGGAGAGCAAGTAAGTATGATTGTAAAGAGGAAAGAACTAGGGATGTCAAGCCTAGAGAAGAATTGGGAAGGGGAGAGCTGTCTTTGGGAATTTAAAAGGCTGTTACCTGAGATAGGTTTTACTCTTCTTCTGTTTGGCACCGAAAGGTACAATGAAGAGCCCTGGGTGAAAATCACAAAGAGGCACATTTATAGTAGTTGTCAGGAATTTGAGTCACTGCAGAGTAGAACAGATCAGCTTGGGAGGAAGTGAGTCCTACCTCATCACAGACCTTCAACCAAATGTTGGATGAGCCAAATCAGCATTGAGGGAATTCTTATTTGTCTAGGGATCACACTAGTTGACCTCTAAGGTCTCTGCCAGTTCTGAGGTTCTATGACATGCCCGAGATAACACAATTAGCCAGTGTTGGAACCAGGATTTTACCCTAGGTTTTCATACTCAGAAAATAAGCTAGTATTACAGATGTCTATAAAAGGGCAAACCAATTCACATTCAGTTTCCTTCATCTTCCTACTCTTGCCTTCCCCATTCTTGCTACAGAGTTGTTTTGATTCTCTTGCGTAGTCTCCTGGGCTTATAAAGCATTCCACCATTTAAAATAATTCTCCCTTTAATGTGCCAATATCACTTTCCCAGGGCAATTAAATAGGAAAAATGGTGCTCTAACCAAGTACAGACCGGCACTATGCAAACAAAATCATTCATGTTATAAAGCTATTTTTTGCTTCTGTGTGTCAGGATATTGAGGTGGGGTGGGGGAGAGAATGGGGGAGAGGGAAAACTGGAGAAAAATCCCCCACAAGCCAACAATGGCAGGCGTGCAGCCCTCACGGTTGGCTAGAGCGGAGAAGAGCTGAAAGCTTGGAAATTTGGCGCTCGGTTCTAAATTTATAATAGATTTGTAGAGGAGCTGGAGGAAGTGCAGGGGAAAACTCACCAAAACAGGGGGAATGAGGCTCTGCTAAGCAACAGCTAATTGGAAGGCATCTCACAACCTGAAGCCAGAGAAGGGAGGGAAAGAAGCAGGAATGAAGAGAGGGTGGTAGATAAAGAATTGGAGGCACCTCAGAGGCTATCTAGTCCAACCCCCTAATTTTACAGAGAAGGAAACTGAGGTTTAGGGACAGTTTAGCTCACAACTAAGTGGGGCAGGTAGGTGGCACAGTGGGTAGAGTGCTGGGCCTGAACTCATGAAACTTCATCTTCCTGAGTTCAAATCTGTCCTCTGACACTAACTAGTTGTGTGACCCTGGTCAAGTCACCTAACTCTGTTTGCCTCAGTTTGCTCATTTGGAAAATGCACTAGAAAAGGAAAGGGCAAACCACTCCAGTATTTTTGCCAAGAAAACCCTAAAGTGGGATCACAAAGAGTTGGACATGACTGAAAAATGACTGAACAACCAAAGAGGATGAGGAGATTCCAATACAGTGAAAGGGAGCTTGGTCTCATTGCTCAAGACCTTTTTCCTTCTCTAATTCAGCATTTGTTGTACTCTGCCTGAAACCTTAGTGTTTGTGCTGGGAGGCTCCAGGATAAGGGTTGGCAGCCAAGATGAAGAAAGCTAAGCCAGGACTGGGATGCAGGATAGGTGCCCAGCTCCTCCTCTTTGAGAGTTATCCATGTTAATCTAGAAGGAATCCCTGATGGTGCTTAGTCCAACCCCTTCACGTTACAGATGAGGGACCTGAGGTCCAGAAACGTGAAGCGATTTGCCCGTTGTCATACAGCTTGTAAAGTATTTGAACCCAGGGCCTCTCCCTCCAAATCCAAGAGTTTTCCACTCCCCCTTAGTGCTTTTCAATCACCAAATTTAGAGTTTAGGAGATCATATGGCTACGTGCTTAGATAGGATCTTAGAAAGAAAAAGAGAGAGGAAAGAAGAAAGGAAAGAAAGAAGAAAGGAAGGGAAGGAGGGAAATGAGGAAAGGAAGGAAAAGAGGAAAGAAGCAAGCATTTATTAAATACCTACTTTGTGCCAGGGACTATGCTGAGCTCCTTACATATATTCTCAATTGATTCTCACAACATTATTCAAAGGTACTCTTATTGTCTCCATTTTACAGGTGAGGAAACGGAGGCAAACAGAAGTTAAGTGAGTTTCTCAGGGTGACACAACTAGTAAGGGTCTGAGACTGGATTTGAACTCAAGTCTTCTTGACTCCAGGTCCAGCACTCTATCCACTGCACCATCCAGCTGTCCAGAGAAGTCAAATGATTTGAATAAAATTACCAACAGAATAGAAAGTATTGCTGAAAGCTGAACCCAGTCTGTCAGACTTCACATTTTCATACACTTTTCACTAGACCCACATTTGCTGACCAAAAGACCTGAGACAAATCATTTCCCCTTGTGGACCTCAGTTTCCTCTTTAATAAAATGAGTGTCAGACTAGATGATCTCAAATGTGTCTTTATTGTTTATATCTTGTCCATAACATGTATTTCCAAGTTATCTCCTCCTTTAAGATGTGAACTCCTTGAAAATAGCTCTTGTCTTTGCATCTTCTTCCACTGGATGGATGACTAGCATACAGTAAGTGTTTCAGAAAAACTTGTTGATTGAGTGATTGATCCTAAGTGTTCACTGCCCTTGAGGTGGCTAGATGGAACAGTCCATAGGATCCTTCCCTTAGAAGGTTCAGAGAAAATGATACTACATGGTGCTGTCCCTTCAAACCTAGAGCTTAAAAAATAAAAACCTAGACCTATAAAAAAACACAGTTATGATCTCCAATAGCTATGGAATAAGTACCTTCTAGCTTTCAGTACAACCTATAAAACAGTTTGGGCTGGATCATTCATTTATTCACTCACTCCACCATTTACTTACTCCCCAAACTTTGCTTAAGCTCCTACTCTGAACAAAGCACCATCCAGGAGGCTGTGGTACCAGGACAAAAACCTTGCTGTCCAAGAGCTTACCCTCTAATGGGGGCAAAGACATGCCTAGAAATAGTGAGGAAACACAGGAGAGGAAGAGAATCCAGTAATACCTGCCAGCATGTAGGGAGGCAGATGAGAGCAAAGGAAAAAGACCAAGATGAAGCCGATAGGGGCAAAGTTCATTCTAGGATTTACTCTTTCCATTGATGGTTTATGTATGTGTGGGAAAATGTGCCTCCTCTGTATAAAAGAAATATTCTATTGCTGCTTTTCTTACTTTTCTATTTATTACTTTTCTATGATTTTAACTAAATGTGCCATTTGACGAATAAAAATAAAAATTGGTTAAAAAAAGAAAAGAAAAAAAGAAAATTATGCTACACAAAACTAAAATGTATTAAGATTCTTGACTATATAAGTCTCCTGAGACTTTTGAGATGTTATCTTTATACAGTGATTCCTAGGATAATTTTGCATCAATAACATTCAGTAATGGTGAAGACATGCTTGTTACTTAAAACACTTTATAATAGAATGTCCAGATTGTCTCAATTTCTGAACTTTTCATGGACTTCTTAATCCCTGGTTGCTCATTCCCATTTAGCTAACCTGATTTCTACTGATTTCATGTCCCCCTAAGTCCTAACACATATATTAGGCACTTTATTCACCCCACACACACTCCTGCCTCTCCCAAACACCCAGTAGGAAGAAAGTTTGGGGAGGGGCAGGGGAGGTTTTTTTCTCCCAATTTTTCCCAATTGTTCAGTCAGTTTTCAGTTGTGTTGGACTCTCTGTGACCCCATCTGGGGTTTTCTTGGCAAAGATATTGCACTGGTTTTCCATTTCCTCCCACAGATCATTTTAGAGACAAGGAAACTGAGGCAAACAGGGTTAAATGACTTGCCCACAGTCACAAAACTAGTGTCTGAAGCTGACTTTGAACTCAGGTCCTGACCCCAGGGTACTCTAGCCACTGCACCATCTAGCTTCCCCGCTATGCCTGATCCATAGGGGCACATTCATAAATGCCTATTGGGTTGAATCAGATTGCTAAATTAAAACAAATGTGCAAATATAGGTAAATTACCCTAATGTGCAACAGCCATATCCCTGAAAATGGGGAGCAAAGTGAATTGTTATAAATAGACGCCTATCTAAAATGAATAAGAAATCTAAGTCAAGTTAATAGTACTGATTAAACTGCCACTCTGTACAAGGCAACATATCAGAAGTGGAAATAGACAAACGATCCCATGCCTGCCTTCAAGGTGCTTACAGTCTATTGGGCTTGGTCTTAAATTGGCTTTAATAGGTTAAAGCATTTGATGGTGTTGCCATAACCTGGTGAATAAAAGCCACCAGGACATGATAACCTTACAAAATCATGAGCACATTACTACACAGTTACAAACATACTTATATACCCAATTCAGATACTCAATTGAACCCATGACCACTGTGGATAATATGTAATAATAAACTTTTACATGTTGATGATGCTTTATGAAACACACATAATATTTCTTTTGATCTCATCAACAGCCTAAGAGATAGAGAGGAAGAACACTTACTCACATTTTACAGACAGATAAATTGAGAACTAGACAAGCTCTAGATCAAGAGTTAGCAGGGACCCCAAAAGCCACCTACTCCAATAACCTCATTTTATGTATGGGGAATCTAAGACCCAGTGATTGTCCCAAAGTTCCCACAGGTAAGTATTTGGGAGGGTTGGGATTTGGACCTAGGTCATCTGATTCTAGAACCCTTATTCTTTGTTCTATACTATGTTGCACCTGCAAACGAGTAAAAGACACTAAGCTGGGGCTGGAAACTGTGTCTCCTGACTTCTAGCCCTATGTGTTTCCCTTTAAATCCCCCTGCCATAGAGATTGACATGCAGATGTACCAGGATGCTCCTGTATACATATCAGTGATCTTTTGGGGACTACAGAATCTTCAGATGAGGACCAGAGTTGTTAGACATGGACAGAAAGTCAAGAAAGGTTCATTCTGTTGACTTTCCCTTCTATCTCCCATTCTTAGAGGCAAAGTCAGGAAGTTCTCCTGGTCTTTTGCTTATAGTACCATGACTGAATTGTAATCTCTTCCATCTAGGTACTCCCTCCAATGATGCAGATCACAAGCCATAGGTACTGGCTGGTCTTGGAGATAGAAAGACCTAGTTTCAAATCTGGTCTTAAAAACTTATGAGCTATATAAGGGTGGAGAATTTAGTCACTTAACTTCTGTTAAATGAAAGGGTTGGGTTGAATGACCTCTAAGGTCCCTTCTGCTGGAGAATCCTATGCCTGTCTTTTTTGGGCCTTCTCCATCTCTTTGCATAAAGCTACCACAGTGGGTAGACACAAAGTACTACACGACATCTATTCATTCTTGTGTCAATCCTTGTATACCAATGGATCATCTATGCTATTCATTGACCATGTGAGTCTCTTTTACTGTCTGCATAGTCCCCCTCCCCTTTTGTTCTAGTCATACGTTTCTCTAGTGTTAGGTGGTACAGTGGATAGGGTGCTGGACCTGGAGTTCAAATCTTCCCTCAGACACTTGCTAGCTGTGTGATCCTGGGTAAGTCACTTAACCCTGTTTGCCTCAGTTTTCTTATCCATCAAATGAGCTGGAGAAGAAAATAGCAAACTACTTCAGTAACTTTGCCAAGAAAATCTCAAATGAGGTCACGAAGAGTTGGACACAAATGAAGAATGACTGAGCAACTTCCAATGCACAATTCCCTGTTTGTGATGTGTTTCAGCTCACTCTCACTTACCATGTGTTTCTTGCCCCTTTAAATGATCCTCAACTTTAATTCTTTTCTGTATTTCATCAGTTGATGCCAGCCCATGCCAAAGGATGCCCATAGTGTAGCCTCAATCAATGGAAAAATGTAAAGAATGCTCCCTATGTGCCAGGCACTTTCACAAGCTTTTGATTAACAGTAGAAACAATAAGACCTTGTTTTGGGGGGAGGGGATTCTTCAAATGACTAGAATTCTCAGACATGGACAGAAATGGACAGACAGGTTCAAATCCTAGCTATGATTTAACTTTTCTTGGCCTCAATTTCTTTATTTGTAAAATGAAGGAGCATTGTGGTCCCTTTCACCTTAGTCTATGTTCCTATGATCTATGAATTCCCGTTAGGATAGATTCTGGACTTAGAATTTTGTAAGGATAAGGAATTCCTACATGAGGAAATTCTCTCTATTGATATAGTTCACTACCTTCCCTCCAACTTATAATCTTAAAGAGTTGCCTGCAGCACTGAGAGCTAAGAGATTTTCCTAGGATCAGACAACCAGTAAGTGCCAGAAGTAGGATTTGAATCCAGGACTTTGTGGATCCAAGACAAGTTCTCTATCCATTATGCCACACTGCCTCTCACTAAGGAATACTGGTGCTAAAAAATGAACTCTTGCTTCAGGTCAAAGACTTATGTCATCCCAAAAACATCCTCCATAGTTTTCCAAAGGCAGTCCAGGGTCCAGCACCCAAGATGACATCAGTAATAAAGCTCTTCTCATTGGCTCAGACTATGCCCATCTAGTACCCAAGCCCAAGAAAATCCAGTATCTTAGAGATGAGGATTGCGGAGGGGGTGGGCAGATAGCAGCACTGGGCACAGAAGGGGTGATTACTAAATGTTAGATGATTGATTGACTGTTCAGCAACAACATCATCCCTGTTTGATGGTGGGACTGAATATGGGAAATTGCCCAAAGTAGTTTTACCACAGCTCAGCAAAATATCAAGAGCAGCTTTTCCCAATTCTAGTTCTAAAGAATTTTGGTACTCTATACAATGCAAATAAGGACACAAGAAATTTCAATGCTAGCAATATTTTCTCCTTCTAAAATATTAAATATGAAACTATGTGTCTCAAAAGTACTTATTACATGTGGCATTTTTTCATTATGAAATTAAGTTTAATATCCTTTATTCTGTTCTCTTTATCCCGGAGGTAGTTCATACTCCCAGATCCCCCACACTAAAATTTATCATTTGTCAGATCCTTCAAGTCCTAGAGTATTTCACGACCAAATTAGTATGGGAAACTCTGTGCTACAAAAAAGTGCCTGGCTGGGTTTGCCCTCTTGCCATGGGAAGTTATGAGTGTCAAATGGTAAGGTTTAGCCCTTACTGCACTATTTTTTCCCATGTGACCTAGGGTTAGTCATTTGCCTTTTCTGAACCTCAGTTTCCTCCTCTCTGAAATGAGTGAATTAGAGTTGGAGGTTTCTAGGGGCTCTTCCTTGGCAGCTGGATGGCTCAGTGGTTAGAGTGCTGGGCCTGGAGTCAGGATGACCCAAGTCCGAATCCAGCTCCAGATACTTTTAAGCTATGTGGCCTTGGGCAAGTCACTTAACCCTGTTTGCCTCAATTCCTCATCTGTAAAAATGGCAAACTATTCCAGTATCTTTGCCAAGAAAACCCCACGGGCAGTATTGGTGTACTATGGTCTATGGGGTCATAAAGAGTCAAACACGACTCAAAACAAGAAGAACAAAAGTCCTTCCTGTTCTCACACTATTTACTTCTGTTTATGAGTGCCATCCCTCAGTCTAAAAATGGCAAAGGCCCAACTGACATTCACCTAGCAGTTTGGTTGAGTTCCATCTTCTTTTCCATTTGGAAAAGAGATATCCCCCTTCCTCATGGCATCCAAGGCTAGGAGCATCTTGAAATGAAGTAGTCATGACAGCTGCAAAACCCGAAGGTTGGCAGCTACTGCTAAAGACCATTGTGTTCAGTGGAATTTTCAGTTTTCCCTATGTGAGAGGCATAGATAAGGGAGGGCCCAGAAGAGAACAGTCTGTTCCCTCCAAAGATGTTTTCAGCCATTCTAATAAGGGATGTCTTCCTTCTTTGTTGGTTTCAGAACAGACACAGCTAGTCCCCATCCTCCCAGTCCCATGACTCATCAGTGGGGGTTCCAGCATTCTTGAGACCCCTACTGACTCCAGAGTCTTCAATTGATTTAGCCTCCCTGGGTCTCAATTTCCTCCTCTGAGCTCCCTTTCTCTTTTAGAGCTATGATAGTATGAGGTGGCACAACGGATAGAGTGCCAGGCCTGGAGTCAGTGATATATCTTCTTGAGTTCAAATCTGGCCTCAGACACTTACTAGTTATGTGACCTTGGGAAAGTCACTTAATCTTGTTTGCTTCAGTTTCTTCACCTGTAAAATGAGCTGGAAAAGAAAATATCAAACCACTCCAGTATTTCTGCCACAAAAACTCCAAATGGGTCACAAAGAGTCAGACACAACTGAACAACAATATGATAGGTGAGAGGACCAGGGTTAGGCAGTGAATAGTCTTGGAGTTAAGAATAAATCAACTGCTAAGCATTTATTAGCTGTCTACATTATGCCAGACAATGTAGAAAAAACTGAGTTCAAACCCTCCCTCTGAGAAATATAGGTTCTATAAGGACAAATATCACAGAATCATAGATTCAGAGCCAGAAGGGACCTCAAAGTCTATCCTTGCTTTATAGATGAGGCAACTGAAACCCAGGAGAGCCTAAGTGATGACTAAAATCACCTAAGTCTTATGGCGCAAAGCCAGGATTCGGATCCAATCTTCTCCTCTCCTTCAAAGAACTTATGTTTTCCTGAATAGGGAATTTCCCTTTCTCTCCTTTCCAAGGTATCCTGCTAAATATGCTCTTTTACACATTTAGCCCAGTTCCCCAAAGGTAAAGTTGCCCAAAGGCCCAGAGAGAAAATCTTTCTTGGGGACCAGCCAAAGGAGAATACTTCTCCATGCATTTCAGCTTCATCATGGAAGGTCTGCTGTTCGACCCTGCAGAAAAGTTAGAAGCTAGGAACCAGATCATCAATGAATACAGGAAATGCAATGAATACAGGAAATGCAATGAATACAGGAAATGCAATAGAGTAGAAAATTTAAGAAGGAAAAGTCAGAGGATGATTATTTGCGTTACAAAAACATTCTTTGTTTTATAAAAGATTTTGCCACAGGACGCCATGCCTCTCTGCGCTTCCTCATTCCCTATTCAGTAGCTTCTCATACCCACACTTGGGACTAGAAAATCTTACCCAGGGGCAAATTCCAGAAAACTCAGTTGGGCAAAAACACTGTCAGCTGAAGGTTGGGAGACCATGGGGAGACACTCTGAACCTCCCAACTCAAGGCTTCATGGAGGGGGAAAACCCAGATGCTTCTTCCCACATGAACAAGGAACCCATGGAGATACAGCCAAGCTGCTGAAGAAAAAGCTGTCAGAAGAGGAGAGAGTAAGGTGGGGGCCAGACCTAGGAGGATCACACCTGTGATAAGGCAACCGAGGTGAATTATTCTGTCTCACTAAGCGTTAAGTTCAATCAATTCCATCTGCAGAAAGACTACCCGTATCCTCTAAATATTCATATCCTAGGATAAACCCAAATTGTTCTACCTTAGCCCTGGGTCTCTGGCTAATCAATACCCCCAGCTCCAAGAAACAAACACCGCACTGTCATCTCTGATTTTCAGCTCTGAGACTTACTCCCTATGAACAAGTCACTTCAGCATCCTCAGTTTCAGTTTTCACATGTGTAAAATGTGGGGGTTTGGATTCCATGACCTCTGAAGTTCCTTCAGATTCTAAATCTATGCTCTTATCACCTCTGAGCCAATAGAACTTGAGATTTAAGGCCCAAACAGAGCTCAAAGCTCCATTCCTTCATTTAGACCAATTCACTTTCTTGGACTCACAACATGTATGTGGTTTGTTGCTTCTACCTATTATGTGCTGGTGCTGTCCTGTGGGAGCAACATCCTGAATACCCAGTTGGTTTAGAGGTAGGGACCACATTTTCACCATCTTTTGTATTTCTCAGACATAGTTGTGCTTTAGTGGGAACCTAGATCAGGGGATCAAAAGACCTCATTTCTTTTCTCAGGTCTGTAATGACTATTTGTGGGACCTTAAGTCAGTCAATCCTTTGCTCTTCCATTTCCTCATCTGTAAATGATGAACAACTAGGTGGAGCCATAGTGCATGGAGTGCTGGGCCTGGCATCAGGAACGTTCATCTTCCTGAGGTCCAATCTTGGCTCCAGACACTTACTATATGTGTAACCCCATTTGCCTCAGTTCCCTCACCTATAAAAATGAGCTGGAAAAGGAAATAGGAAATCACTGTAGTATCTTTGCCAAGAAAACCCCAAATGAGGTTACAGAGAGACAGACAAGATGAAAAACACAAGTGAATAATAACAACTAAAACATAATCTGATACAATAAGACACAACCTTGAAGCTGGAGAGAGCCAGAGACTAGAACTGGGACAATCCAAGAGAAAGGTGACTTAGACATCCATGTAGGAGGACTAGGGTGTACTGAGGGAGATTGCCAACATTATCTCTGGCTGCTGATGACCAATGATATCCATTAACTAAATCATTAGTACTTCCCAGCCCACTAGATCCAAGCCATGCTGTCCCTACATACTGCCATCATTCCCATTTTCTTCTCAAAGGAACTTTGGATTCTGCCAGACTAATAAGTGAGGTTTTGCCTTATTGTGCCTGGAACCAGACTTCCACCTCACTTCGCAGCCATCCACTCTAAACTATGTCACTGGAGTAATGCCCCGCCTCTTTCTAGGTCCCCTTTATTTATCATCCTTTCCCTCATTGTAAGCTCTTTGAGGGCAGGGACTGTCTTGTTTATTTATAACATATACCTATGCTGTACCTGGCACATAGTGTTCGATAAATATTCTACCTACTCCTCCATCCATCTTCTGTCTACCATTTAATATAATTCAAATATTTCTCATTCCTACTCATTAGCATTGCTTTATGGAATGTTAGCCCTAGACTAGCCCAAGAATGTTACTTCCTTCCAGTAACTGTATAACTAGGGCAGGGAACCTGGGACTTTGCCTCGGTTGCTTGTACCTTATATGTGTGCTTCTTCTGTAGGGCATCCCTTTGCCTTCTCATCCTGGGTGATTCATGTGTGCGTCCCTCTCTAAATCCTCCAAAGATTCATCCAATATATTCAGGACCTTTCTTGTGCCCTCTTGACATTGTAGAGCTATGAACCAATCTATGAATGGTTCCACGATTAATCTCTCAATCGATACAAGATCAACATGCCTCCTTTTCTGGTCATCTATCCCTGTGATGATAAACTCTGTATGGTTTATCCAATTCTTACTCCTTCCTGCCACATTCTTTCCTGCTGCCCTCTGAGTGACCCTCATTTTAATTCTTTGAAGACTATGGTATCTCACAGCTCCCAGTCCACAGAATGACAAGAGTAATATTGATGTTAGGAAAAGATAGAACTCTTTCAATAGAAAGCTTGAGGTCATCAAAATCATTGCACAATTTCCCCAAGATAATCCAGCCACTCACACCCTGTCCAGCTCATTGTCCATTTGCAGTGTTGGTCCAAGATATTTGTATTGATAAAGTGTGCTACAGGTTGCCCATCCAACTGTATATCATGTTCTGGACACTGGGTGTTCATTCTCCAGTCAGATGTGATTATTATTAAAAGACAATTTCCTATATTCATCCCCTGTGCATTTGCATTTTTCTCAGTAATAGAACAGATGGGCTTCTTTGCCCCAAATGTAGATCATGTGACCCTTGAACCCCTGGAGTGCCACATACCATTGTATTTATTTTCTGTATTCTCTAGGCAGGGAGGGGAAAATAAGTCAGTGTTCTCAATTTTCTACTCAATTGCTTTGTTCTCAGTGGCTCGGTTTAGCTTAATGATTTCCCAATCAGATGTGAATTTTTTTGCATTAATAAAGTCAAAAAACTAACGAGCAAGAAAATCTAAATGGCAGGCTTGGGATTAATGTCTCTAAGCAACTGAGGAGGCTTCTGTCTTCCCTTTGGTCAATGACATAGTGTGGACCAAAGTGATATGACGCATTTACTGAGCCCCTGTTGTGGGGAGGATGAGTCATCTTGTGGAAAGGATGCTGGAGGGAAAGTTGGAGATGAGGAACCTCGATCCACACCCCACACCTGCTCCTTATTGTCTGTGTGACACTGGATAAATCAGTCCCCTCTTTGACCTGAGCATCCCTCTGTAAAATGATCAGGTTGAGAGAAGTGAACTTGAAGTTCCCCTCCAGCTCTAAATCTATGATGCTATGATTTTATGTGGGAGGTACTATGTCAATACTGTGGGGGATGAAATATAAATGAGATACAGCCTCATATGAGTCTTGGCTTTCATGGGGTTTATAGACTAGTTGCACTGATAAGATGCACAGCGATAAATCTAAGTGACTGTACCATCTTAGAGCTAGTAATACATGTAAGGAGGCATGGTTTGGCATGTGCCCTTCATTTTGGGAGTGTACATTTCACAGGTAGGATCCCCTGGTCTAAAAATCTATAGAAAAAGTAAGTTTAAGGGCAAGAGGTTCTTAAGAATGAAATTCTGATGACAAACATAAATAGTTCTTATTAGAAAGAAAAAAATGGCATGAGTTAAGAGACCAAAGGGGCTGCGTAGGAAACCAACTTATCGATCTACTCAGATGTGAAAAAGACATGTATGGAAGGCAGATGAAAGGTTAGGTATCATGGTCCTGTAAGAATGGTGGCAAGAAATGATAAATCACAAGTCCTGAGGACTAAAGCTGAAACATGCTACCCATTTCCTGCCATGAAGGTGATAGATTTAAAATGTAGAATGAAATATACATTTAGGAAATGACCAGTGTGGAAATTTGTTTTGATGGACTATACATATTTATTGTGAGGATTTTCTTTTTACTTTTTCTTTTGAATAGTTCAATGGGAGAGGGAAGAGACAATTGGAAGGAAGAAATAATTAATGCTTATAATATTAATTTAGATATTTTTTAATGATGATAGGAATGCCAGACTCAGATGTAACTTAGACTTGGAATGAATAAGGATCAAAACCCTGTTTTAAGTTATGAGAGATGGCAAGGTAGAACATAAAGAAAAGCTAAGACCACTTCACAGAGTGGGTATTATGACTGTATAGGATGGTACAGAAGGCAAAACTACTCAACTCCAAATTGATTCTGTTTCTTACAAAGAAAAACAATCTTGGAGGTGAGAATGAATAACAAGAAAACAAAAAAATACTGTTTAATAGGAAATTTAAATCCAAGATATATAAAGAGATGAGAAGACTAGCTGCAGAGCTTCCCTCAATGACCTCAAGTCACTGAGACACCATCCAAAGCTCAACTATACTCCCTAGGGAACAAAAAGCAATAGAGATGTGTGATTGTGAAGTTGCTCTTAGTGATCTGTGAAAAATCATAAAGAATAGGAGTGGTCCTATGACCCTGAGGACAAATAAGGACCCTGATTTTCCTCAAAAAAAAAAAAAAAGGAGGAGAAAGAAAATGAATTCTGTAAACCAGTGATTGAAAAGCACGGCTTTTCTAAGGCCTGGACTACTCATCCAATGGAAGGTTTCATTTGTTCCCTCTCCTACAGCTGCTGTCTAAGGGCTACAAATTTTATTTTCTGAGTTCCTGCTCTTCTGAAGACTGTGGTGATGGCCACAGAGCATCTGAGTAGCCAATTACTGTGGTTACCATATTTACTCATCAAACAGTCACACACATGTAATTGATGGAGATAACTCTCGTAATAAACTTAAAAACATTTTCATCAGTGGATGCAACTCCCTCATCCCACTCTTGTTAATAATTATAGTACTAGCTACATTGAGGTTGATGAGCATGTGCAAGGTCCCAGAGCTGGAAACAAGACAATCAAAAAAAGTGAATAGGGACTTGTATTTCATCTAAAGAAGCCTACCTTCACAGATTAAGGAAAAACTAAAGAGAGCCTAGTTGTCCTCTACTATGGCCACACTTCTGGAGACCTCCTTTTAGAAAGAATATTGATAAGCTCAAGGCCATCTACAAAAGAGAAGTCAGAATGCTGAATGGCCTCAAATCTATTCCATGTGAAAATCAATTAAAGTAATTGGGGATGCTTCACCTAGAAAAGAGAACACTTGGAGGGGACAGGATGGCTCTCTTTAAACATCTGAAGGATTGTCACATTGCAGAAAGATTGTGCCTGTTCTGGTTGGCCCAAGAAATCAAAACTAGAAGCAATCGGTAGAAGCTGCAGAGAGGTAGCTTTTACCTAATGCCATTTCTACCTCTAGTGTTTTGGAGTTCTCCCCCTCCCCTTTTTTTGGTCTAGACCTATGATTTCATTGATTGGAATTTGTGGTGTGGAAACTTCCTTCACAGATGCAGATCTACAGTCACCCTGTTACTTGGTATCTTGTGTGAATAGGTGGAAGACACTGAGAGATTATGTGACTTGACTATGGTCATACAGTTAGTGTGTGTTACTTGATACCTGGACACTCTTGATACAAGAAGACTCTCAAGATTGCTCTTAAGAACTTTGGAATTGGAATTGATTGTGTGACATGGGAGACACTGGCACAGGAGTGCCCAGCATGGCATGTCCTCATCAAAGAAGGTGCTGTGCTCTATGAGCAAAGCAGAATTGAAACAGCTCAAAGGAAACTCAGGATGCACAAATTTAGGAAGTCCACTCTAAATGTTCACATGGACTATTTGTGCCTGACCTGTGGTAGAGCATTCCGAGCTCATATTGGTCTGATCAGTCACAGTTGGACACCTTGAAACTTGACTCTAGCATAGTGTTGTCATTTTGGTCCTCTTCGAGAACAAAGACAAACAACCAACCACTTGGTACTTGAATTCCAAGGCTACCTTCTTCAAGAAGTCTTTATATCTTCCCTGCCTTCCCTGCTTAATGTCAGTGCCTTCTTTCTGAGATTACCTTCAATTTATCCTGTATATACCTTGCTTGCACACAGTTGTCTGTGTCTTGTGTCCCTCAATAGACTGTGAGCTCTTTTGAGGACATGGACTATTTTTGTCCCTCTTTGTATCCCCAGAACTTGGCACAATGATTGATGCTTATTAAGAACTTAATAAATGCTTGGTGACTAACTAAGACTAGTCAATAATGACAAGGGGGAAGAAATGATGAAGTAGGAATCAACAATCTGTAAGGTCCCCCACAGCTGTAAATCACAGGATCATAGATTTCAAGGTTAAACAAACCTCAGAGGTCATCTAGTATAATCCTCATTTTACAGATGAGGAAAAAGAGGTTCATAGAGATTAGATGACTTGACTAAAGTAACACAAGTGGTAAGCAGCAGACTTAGAATTTGAACCTAGCTCCTCAGGCTCTGTACCATAGTGACTATAAAGCAATGATGCTGTAATTAAAGCTAGATACCAGACGTTCTGTAACTATAAGTCAATACCACTAACTGACTACAGAGGATAGGAAAAGAGTAGAAGACCACTGAAGAAAGACCAGCCTGCCATCCGGAGGAGGAGGAGATAGAAACTCTTAGACAATTGGCTCCATTGGCAGGAACCCATAAGATGTTCTCAAGAATGGAAAAATATGGTGTCAGCCAAGAAATATGGCAACTGGAAGGAGGAACCTGCCAGGTAGCTTCACGTTTAAACGTTATTCTTGTTGACGAGATGTTAAGCTCAGTCATTTGAATTTAGGAGGGATAGAAGTGCTGTTGTGGGTCTGTAATGTTAATTAGAGAATTAAAGATCTTCCCCACCTACTGATGGGCCTTTCCATTAATGGAAGCTTGATTAGGGGAGGCCTATACCTTTTGTTAATTTCTAATGAGACCCTATTTCTCAAGGGTTATGATGTCCTCCGGTTCTGAAAAGTGTATATACACTCTGAGATGAGGTTTTACTTTGGGGCTTAGTTTTTGGAAAAAGGTTTGTGCCATATGAGACTCTGGGAATCTGCTTAGGAGCCCCCCAGCTTTGAAAACCCAGATTTTGGTGCTTCTCTCTCTGGTAACTATGTATGTATGTAATACTCAGACATTTGGATCTGTCTGTTGATCTTTGATGTATGTATTGCTTATCATCAGACAATTGAAGCCCTGTCTATTAGTTTTTATTTGTATTTTCTCTGAAGTTCAGGGTGCTGACTTTTCCCCCTGAACTAAGTGAATGATGTGTGTGCTTGATTAAAGTAGATTGTTGACCCCTCAAAAGGTGCTTTCCTTTTAGAAAAGCAGATCTAAGAACCTGTACAGCAGGTCCTCCTGTGTATATTGGGATCCTTGTTGTTATATTCATAGTGTAATTGGGCACAGTCTGCAAACCAAAAGGAAAGCAATTGTTCATTGTTTCCCAGTTGTGGTGGCTATAGTTCTGTGGATTATATTGTGTGGTATTGTGTGCAGAGCCCACGCAACAGTGGTAAGAGCTTGAAATGAAGGTCTAGAGCAGGAAAGAAAACTGTCTGCATATCAACCCAGCAGATGTGGAAAACTGCCAGTGTGCCAACCTTGGAGAAGTGAGCTGTGGAATGGGAGTGGACACAGGTGGGAGCTGGGAGTGGCTGGCTCCTAGTGGAGGAGGAGGAACCCAGGATTTCGGAGTTTAACCCAGATGGGGACTGCACAGCAAGGCACTGGGTGCTTTTTTTTTTTCTCCTGGGACAGTTTGGGACCCAAGAGGTGGAATGACCTATGGTGGATGGGGGGGAAGTACCTTGTACCCCCAAGGGCCACACCCTGATGACTTTGTTGCCCAGGCACCCCTCTGGACTTGGAAGCAAGAGCTGGAGCATTGTTAATACCGGGACTTGGCTCATTAGAGCCTACATCTGAGAGTGCCAGCAATGGCAGTATGGGGAGGACACACCCCCAAAAGGATTTTATTTGGACATTGTGTTTTGGATTGAGGTAGGAGGAGCTGGTTGCTCCCTCCCCAAAGATTGACCCCCAAAGAATGATGTTATGTATTCTGCAAATGTAAAGTTTATGATGTGTTTATTTTGTGGGAATTATGTTATATTTACTTAAGAAGTGTTAATGCCTATTCAGATAAGTTGCCCATGTAATGAGTGTGAAAGATCTTGGGGCGGCTGGATGTAATGTTAATTAGAGAGTTAAAGATCTTCCCCACTCATTGACAGGCCTGCCCATTAAGGGAAGCTTGATTAGGGGAGGCCTATACCTTTTGTTAATTTCTAATGACCCACTGGTTCTCGAGGGTTGTGATGCCCTCTGGTTCTGAAAAGTGTATATATACTCTGAGGTAAGGTTTAACTTTGGAGCTTACTCATTGGAAGTGTTTGTTTGGCCAGATGAGACTCTGGGCAGCAGCTAAGGAGGGCACCGGCTTTGAAAACCCATATGTTGGTGCTTCTCTCTCTGGTAACTATGTATGTATGATCAGACACCTGGATGTGTCTGTTGATCTGTAATGTACGTATTGCTTATGGTCAGACACTTGGAAGACTTGTCTGTTAACAGTCTGTTGTTCTCTATTTGTATTTTCTCTGAAACACCCTGAACTAACTGAATAATATATGTGCTTGATGAAAGTGATTGCTGATCCCTCAAAAGTTGCTTCCTTTTTAGAATAGCACATCTAAAAACCTATATAGTAGGCCTTCCTGTGTATGTTGGGGTCTTTGCTGTTACAGGGTCTTCTAAGTGTTAATGCCCTGGGACAAAGCTCTATGTCCACCCCACATTGAGTTATGGCCCAGAGCACCAGGGTAACATCCCCAATCCCATTTACTGGGATATCACATGCTATAGAATAAAGATTCTATGAAGAGTCAGGAGGCTGAAAGATCTGAGTGGTCATCTAGTCTGACCTCCTTATGAGGAAAGTGAGGGCCAAGGATATGACTTGCCCAAGATCTTAGTTCTAGTTTCACCAGCAAATAATTTGATTTATAACCTTGGTCAAGCTACTTCCCCTCTGGGGGTTTTGGGAGAAGAGATAGTAGTCTCATTTCTAAAATGGAGATATTGGATTACCTTACCACTAGACTCTCTCCCCAACAGAAGAAGTCTATGAGGTCCTCTACTCCTCTGGACATCATTTTCCTCCTTGTAAAATGTTGTGGTTAGACTAAATGATCTCTAAGGTCACTATCAGCTCCATGGATAGAGTGTTGGACTTCACATCAGGAAGACTTAACTATGAATTTTGTTTCTAACATTTTACTAGCTGTGTGACAAGTGTGTCAAGTGTTTGGGCAAGTAAGTCATTTGCTTCTCTTAACCACAGTAAAATGGGTATAATAATACTGCTTACAAGGCTGGATTATACTACTGTATATTGAATGTTCTGCTAACCTTAGAAGGATATACAAATATCCGTTATTATCACCAGGATCACGTAGAACCTGCAGGTGGGCTCAAGGATTCCTGACAAGGACGAGACAAAATAAGTAAGACGTTCCGAAGACTGACATAATTTGGGACTCTCAGTGACTTTGCAGGGGGTGGTATGTTTTCATGTCCTGTCTTAGGAGGCTGTCTCTTAGTATTATATTTTTACTGTTGATCTCTGTCCTTTGATTTTTGCTTCATAATCATAAACTTAGCTCTACACTTTACTGAGAATTTGTGAAGGAAGAGAGGAAAGGAAATTCAAAGAGAATTTTAGTGGGTGAGAGGAAGAGGATTTCAGAGTAGGAGAGCAGTTTGGAGAGTGATCTCTCCAAATTAAAAAAAAAAAAGTGGTTTGGTGGTTAGGACAAATAAAATAATAATAAAACAGGGAGGGAGACAGCAACATATTTTGCATTAGCCAAAAAACAAAAGTCAGGACTTCATTTCTCTGCTAACAGATATGCATGAGAAATGGCACACACGTGGGTGAGGAGGTTGAAGAACACTGACCTCATCCTCTTGGCTAAGCATGTCTCCTTAAGGCTATTTGCATACCAATATCTAGAGGAGCCTGAAACAAAGTACATTCCAAAAACCTAGCTTTCACAAGGGTTCGCCAAAGTCCTAAGGGTTTCTTTGGTATTAGCCCATAAAAACAGTTTGAGAGATTCCTATATGAAATTAATAGTATTTACTCAGAATTTCTAACCTTCAGTCATATATTTACCTGGCATAACAGTATCGGCCTGGTGAAAGATTCAGGTACTTCCTGAACTAAGCCTTGAAGGAAGCTAGCTATTCAATGAGGCAAAGTTGACGAGGGAGAAAATTTCAGTCATGAAGGCTGAGACACTTTAAAATTTCTCTTTTCTGACCTCTCCATCTGTAAAACAGATGGACAAACTGAGGCACCAGGAGGTTAGGGACTTCTCCAAGGTCACACAGGTTGTAAGTAATAGAACTGGAATTTTAACGAATGCCTTTTGACTCCAAATACAGAGTCCTTTCTACCAATGTCCCTCATTAGCACGTATGTGTTCATAGGGGAAGCCACAGCAAGGTAGCTGGTGGGTGCTCTGCTTCTCAAGGTGAGTGGAGTATGAGGAAGTAGAGAAGTGAATCTATCCCTAGTATAGCCCTTTTCCTAGTAGGCTGATGATGTAACTTCGTTAGAGTCATCTTAAAACAGTAGCCTGTTCAAATCATTATTGATTACCTGAAGTTTTTGTGAGTTGGATTTCTGCCCAGGGGAGCAGTGTAGCCATACTTTTAATTAATCAGGATAAACAAAATAGGAAGAAAAAGATCCAATAAATTGATTTTCTAGAGTTCAGCCTCTGCACCCCTGCCAGGGACTAGGAACCAATCAGAGCACAGATTAGGGAAAGATGATGAAGGTGGGCAGAAATCATGGTAACTGTGACTCCTTGTCCCCATCTAAACCCAGCAGGAGCCTCCTTTTTGCTCTCCAAGTGCACAGAATATTTCTTAATGGAAAAGAGGCAGTGTAATGCAGTAGAAAACAGTAGACTAGGAGTCAGGAGATGTCAGCTCCACTCCCAGATTTTCCACTAATTAACCACTGAACTTTCTGAGCCTCAGAACCCTCATCTCTAAAATGGAACTAGAATGCTGGCCTTGGAGGCACGAAGAGTTGATTCTATATCCTGACTCTGTGATGCTGGAAAAACCATTTTACCTCTCCATGCCTCAGTTTCCTCATTTGTAAAGTGAGGGGGTTAGACTTAATAGTACTAACATCTTTTCCAATTCCAAATCTTTGATCCTATGAAGATATCATGTCTAAAGAGCTTCATTATTATTTTTCACCATAGCTAATGGTCCATAGCAAAGTGAAATATTATGCAACCACTTGATCCCAAGGTAAGGATGATACAACTTTCAATTGTTCATGGCAACAGTGAAGCCCTGATCATGCATATAATCTGAAGTCATCCACTTTTAGATTTGGCACTTCCATTTAAAAACAAATGTATCTTCACATCACCTCACTCACTATGTCATATGTGAGGGGGACTTAAGGACCAGGGAGAAGTGGTGGAAACTAAGGCAGGGACTTATTTAATGTAGTCATCCCCATAAATGCCTGACTTGGGAAGAGTAAAAAGGCTAATTAGACCTGCAATTCAATTTCATTCATCTGCTCTTGTTGATAGAGGGGATTTAGACATTGACCAAATGACTCTTCCCTGAAGTATGGATTAATGTATTATTCCAAAAGGGGAAAAATTTCCTAGTTATAGACACCATTTGGAAGCATAACACATACCATGTTAGAAATGGCCTGTTCTCTCTCTGAACCTAGTGCAAAGCACTAGACTAAAATAGAGTTCACCCACAGGCTGGTCTACTTTTTTTCCAAGGGAAGTGAGGTCACCATTTCATCTCTAAAGCATACAACCTATGTGTGTGTGATACTCCAAAATGGCACCCATAGCTAGGAATGACTTTCCCATAGAAATAATGTTACAATACATCCACGTTCTGGAGATCTATAATCCTATTGGTGTGGCCCTTCTCTCTACCAAACACATCACAAAACTTATAAGATTTAATAGAGGATCTTCAAGAATTTTCCCTCTTTTGCCAGTCTGTTGATGAGCCTCTCATGAACTTAGCCAAACTAAGTTCATAGACATCCAATGCACAGTCCATGAAAACTTTCCAGCTGGTATCTCCCATGGGAATGTAACCCCTTGAGGGTAAGCACTGTTTCATCTTGATTTTTGTATCCCCAGCACCTAGCACAATATTTGTCATATAGTAGGTACTTAATAAATGCTCTGCTATAGCCTTTGAAAGTACCTCCATACCACAATATGACACTGGAAGAGGGCTACAGTAGAGACAAGTTATAAAAATTCCTATTTACATACCAGTAGAATGGAAGCTTTTTGAGGGCAGCAACTTTGTAGGGTTCTTCTGATTTTCTTTGTTTCTGTCAGGCCATTATAGCCTCAGCATCTGGTAGAGTGCCTGACATATACTCAATAAGCATATACTATGTGTATACTTGATAAGTATTGTTAGGTAGTGCAAAGGATATAGTGTGAGGGCTGAAGCCAGGAAGACTCATCTTCCTGAGTTCAAATTTGATTTCAGACACTAGCTATGTGATCCTAGACAAGTCACTTCCTGTTTGCCTCAATTTCTTCATCTGTAAAATGAGCTGGAGAAGGAAATGGCAAACCATTCCAGTATCTCTGCCAAGAAAACCTCAAATGGGGTCACAGAGTCGGACCCGACTGAAATGAATGAATAACAAAAAGTGTGGTTAGATTGGATTTATAAAGCACAATGACCCTGAGAGGAAAGTGGCCCAAGTATTATGACCTCCATTTCCAGAGGAGGATACTGAGATTCAAAAGCACAAAGGGACACACCCAAATTCACACAGTGTCAGAGAAATCAGCCCTGATTCTTGCCTCTCTTCACTCAGACTTTGCAGTTTTGCCTTCTCACAATGTCAGCTTCTTCTAGAAGCTTCTCATGCTCCTGAGTTTTCAGTGCCCTAAATCTATAACACATAAAGACCACCCAGCTCCTAGGGTAGATTATATTTCCTTATGCCAACAGCTAATCACCTAAGCAATCTACAGGCAGCTCTCTCCCTAAACAAGGCAGAGGGAAAGAG
The DNA here is from genome assembly GCF_028372415.1 of Notamacropus eugenii. Taxonomy (NCBI): domain Eukaryota; kingdom Metazoa; phylum Chordata; class Mammalia; order Diprotodontia; family Macropodidae; genus Notamacropus; species Notamacropus eugenii. The sequence continues at coordinate 309,997,745 of NC_092873.1, forward strand.
GTCCTTAGTGCTTCACCATGAATATTTAAAAGATTTCATGGCCTCCAGTTGGATGGAGTTCCGATTTAGCAGCTAGTGGCCCATATAGGTATTTATTTAGTCTGGATCAACAGAAAGCTGACATCCTCCCTCTGTCTTGGTGAGTGACTGAAGGGATTAAAAAGGGCAGGTAGGAATGATTTAAGATCCTCCGGAATGTGGACCCCACTCATCTAGAAATGTTGATCCCTGCGCTAGTTTGAAGTTTACTTCTGTCATCCCCCAGAGGAATGAGATTCCTAAATGAACAAGTGCTACAATCAGGATTATTAGGAGACTGTTACCTTCTGAAGAGAATTGCTTTCAAGGATTTAAGAAGCACCATTGATGCATAAGCAGCACCCTAATTACAAATCAAGCTCATCTCGAAGAAAGAGAAGTTGCCTGGCTTGGAAACACTCTGCTGGCAATTTGGCCAGATCCTTTAATGTTTTAAAACTGTACTCCCTTAAAAGTGTTCCCTTATTCAGGCTAACTCTGTGGCCAATTAGAAAGCCCCCAAATAATTAAGCTGAAGGGGACCCCAGGGATCTTCTAGTAAAATCCACTCATTTTATAGAATAAAACTGCAGCCTAGTGGAGATTAAATGCTAGCGTGGACTTCAGGTCTCAGTACCACATTTTAGGAATGAAGTTGACAAGTTAGAGCACTGCCAGAGAATCATGACAAGACGTAGCGACAAAGATCTGGGATGTTTTGCTTAGACAAAAGATTTTGGCAGGGCATGAGAGTTGTCTTCAAGTATTTGAAAGGCTGTCATGGGAAAAAAAGAAATTAAATTTGTTCTACTTGGTCCCAAATGGAAGAAGTTGGAAAGGAAGAAAGAAAAATCCCTAGGTTTGATATCGGAAAACAACTACAGTGACAACAAATACTTCCTAATAATTAGAGTATTGTTTTTCCATCCTTCACTTTTTAAGAGGACCAATGACATCACTGGGTGAAGTTCTGACTTTGGAGTGAATTAGAGTGAAGTGTGTCAGTTACACAAAATCATCAGCCTCATCTCTCTTCCAGAGTCATCAAAATCTACTGCATTCCAAAAGGAATGAACGTATTGTCTCCACAAGAGTTAATTTTCACCCTCACTAGAAGTTGTAGAAAGGATTCTTGTTCAGGTAAGGGTGGAACGAGATGATTTTTTGGAGGTTCCATCTTAGTCTGAGGTTGTGAGTAATGGGAAGTGTTCATACTGCTATTCATTGTCTGAGCTGAAATTAGAACTCGGGTTTCCTGACGTTCAAGCTCTTTCAACTGTACAATAGTATCTTACGGGCTGAGTTGGTGAGATTGGCCCTACCTCATACTTAGGATTGTTGATTTCTATTATTTGCTATTATGACTTGCCCTCCTTGTCTCTTTCCTACCCATCTCTTGCCCCCAAGTCTTTCTCCCACTTAGAATTACACATTTAGGATGGGTAAGGAACTTAGAGGTTATCTAGCCCAATCCCAAAGGGGAATTAGGAGGCACAATGGATAAGGTACTGGGTCTAGAGTCAAGAAGACATCTTCCTGAGTTCAAATCTGGCCTCAGACATTTCCTAACTGTGCAGCCTTGAGCAAGTCACTTAACCCTGTTTAATCATCTAAAATTAACTGGAGAAAGAAATGGAAACCATTCCAATATCTTTATTGAGAAAACCTGAAATGGGGCCACAAAGAATCAGATATGACTGAAGTGAATGAACAACAACAATAAAAGTCCAAACCCAACACTGGGAGTAAAATTAAGGAAATTGAGGCTCAGAGAATGTCAAGGGTTTGTCCAAGGCCCTACTGGTGGTACAATGTGGAGCCAGGATTCAAACTCAAGTCCTCTGATTTGAAATCAAGTTCTCTTTCCATCATACCTCCAGGTCACTGGAGAGATGTCCCAGAGAATTAACTGTGGATTATATTAATATAGAATCTCCTCAGAAGTAGAATCAGATAAAGTCGAAATTTCCATACATCCATGACTATAATTCATGGGTTTCCATGGCTCTGCCAGCAAAAGAAAACCTCTTAATATGTGGATACCCTCCCACTTCCTTTCCATTATGTGGGAAGTCCAACCTAGTGTGGTGGAAATTGAACAGAAATCAGCAGTTACAAATCCTAGTTTTTTAGTCTTCTGTTTACTAGCTACATGACTTTGATCAAGTCACATGGGCTTCAGTTTCCTCCTTTGTAAAAGGAGGGAGCTGGATTAAATGATCTTTCAGATTCCTCCAAACTCTAAATCTTAAGATCCTTGGGTATCATATTTCTTTCCTTCTCAGTTGTTGGGGGAGATTCTAGAGAAAGAAAAAAATTTGAAACTGAAAATAAAAATAAACATTTTAAAAGACAAAAAATTAAGCGAGGAAATATTATGATCCTATGAACCTGTACTTCCAGGCAACTTTCCTTGACTGACCCACTACATTGGATTTTCCCTAGCACTTAGAGATCAATCAACTCATGCAGAATCATTCAGTACTTGATGGCAAGCTACTCTTTATTCTCCTCGTTGCTCAGGATTTCTCTTACCCCTTGAGTAAGATTGTAAATATAACATTGGGCCTCTTAAAGCTCTATGTCTGGAGCTTCTGGATCCTTTTCTAAGGTTCACTCTGGGATGTTTGGGATAATTGATTCTGCAGATCACAGCCTGAGCCCCAACCAATGTAATTTACAAACTGCACAAAGCTTCAATCCAATAGTAAAAGCATTTAATTAAGACATAAAAGCAGTGTAAATAACAAGATTTTTGGAATTATCATTGTCACCACACACAAACACAGTCAAATCTTCTAAACCTCCCAAGGTAGTGGAGAGGGATGAAACTTTCTTACAAAAACATAAGGAAATGATCCCTGAGTACATGGACAGACAGCCTGAGTTCATTCACCATCTGTTCCTGTCTTTTCCTGTTCCCTGAACCTGGCATGAATATCTCTACTGAAGCCTCTTGAGGGCTTAGCCTGATTGCTTTAGTTCCAACACTGGGCAATGAGCCCCATCCATGTAGAATTAATTTCATAGGTTCCTGGAAAAGGATCCATGACAGTCTGACTTCTGGAGCATCCCCAAAGAATATCACTTGTCTTGCCCCAACTATATTACTGGTGAAGTCAGGAAAGAATCTTCCATTTTCAGCAAAACCAAACCAAACTAAAAATAACCATATAGGAAAAAAAATGCTTGAGCACATTACTGATTCACAAGGGCAAGTTGTGTTAGGATCATAGTAAGAACTGGTGATTAAAAATCCAGGAAATATTTCTTTTCTGTTAGTTTTTCAGTGAAGGGCAGGCTACTCTGCATTCAGCTTGAATGAAATCCAAGTGAATTTACTATCTGTCTTTATGCAGAAGAAGGTAGATTAAATGTCATCAGTAATCTCTGTTTTTTTTTTATTAACATCCTCATTAGAGAGTTATTAATGAATTATATACTTCAAAACCTCACAAAACTATTTTCCCAACTCTCCAATGCGCTCTCTGTTCTAGTCATCTGTGATGCTTTTCTCTCACTACAATGTAAGGTCTGAGAGGGCAAGGACTATATTTAAACTCTGTGTCTTCTCTAACATGTAGCACAGTGTTGTGCACATAGTATGCACTTAATAAATGCCAGATAGTTGGATAGATAGATGAAAGAAACCAAACAGATCTCCAACTCTCCCCTCAAAGAAAGTAATAAACCATATTCCATTTACCTTCAGCAATAGATATTTTATAAAAAGTCTGTTATCAGTTTTCAAAGACATAACAGTGGTATAGAGACAAGTTTTGTCCTTGGAGTATGAACCCTGGGTTCAAATCTCAGCTATGCCACTTACTACTACTACCTGTATCAGTCTGAGCAAGTCATTTCACCTTGATTCTCATCTGTAAAAAGAGGGAGTAAGTCAAGATCAGAGGCATCAAATTCAAATAAAAAAAATTCACTGTAGGCATGCATATTGACTTAGAAAAACACAAATTAGCATTATCTATGTTGCATAGTATAGAGGAGCTAGGTAGTATGATGGATAGAGTGTTAGGTCTGGAAATAGGAAGATTCATCTTCCTGAGTTCAAATCTGGCCTCAGACACATAGCTGTGTGACCCTGGGCAAGTCACTTAACCCTGTTTGCCTCAGTTTCCTCAACTATAAAATGAGCTAAAGAAAGAAATAGCAAATCACCCCAGTACCTTTGCCAAGAAAACCACAAATGGGATCATGAAAAGTCAGACATGACTGAAAACAACTGAACATCAACAATAAATGTGTATTATATTTTAAAATTTATTTTGTTAAACATTTCTAAATTAAATTTTAATCTATTTCAGCAGATTTTCACACCGCTTGCCCAGTTAGATACTTCTGTACTGTCATCTCTAAACTCCCCTTTATCTTCAAATCTATGATCCTATGATTGACCAAACCTTCAGTGTCTCCCTTTTGTCTACTGAAAAAAGTCTCAAACCATTCTATTTGTCTGCATAAAAACCCCACTCTAGCCTTTACAAATTTATTCACTGTATCTAACACGTTTCTTATACATTTACATATCTTATACCTCTATACAGTTGCTCAAAGATGCTAGCACTGTCCTGAATGTCCTCACTAGTGTTTGCCACAGAACTGTAGTGACTAATGGCAGAAATTCACGTTATATAACTCAAGGGCCTGGGAACACATCCAGATGGCTTGATGTGGGTGCAGTATGGACCTGTGGGAAACACTTTAAGCTTGGAGTCAAAAGGACTTCAGCTCCAGCCACAGCTAGCTGTGTGACCTCAGACAAGTCAACCTCTCACTGGTTCAGGCAACTTTTTAACATTATATCCCTAGGAGGTTTGTTGGGAGGAAAGGGTTTTATAATTTTTTGTGCCACATAGATAGACAGACAGACAGACAGACAGACAGACAGATAGATAGATAGATAGATGGATAGATAGATAGATAGATAGATAGATAGATAGATAGATAGATAGATAGATAGATAGATAGATAGATAGATACATTAGGAGCTGATAAGTTAGCAGGTAGAGTACTAGACAGCATCAGGATGACCTAAGTATAAATTCCTTCTCAAACCCTTAGTAGTTGTGTGATTTGCATAAATCACTTAAAACTTCTATCTCAGTTTCTTCATCTCTAAAGAGGAAATAATAAAAGCACTTGTAGGGTTGTAAGGATTAAATGAAAAAGTAATCAATGTAAAGTGCTTTGCGAGCATTAAAGTGCTATAAAATCATTGTTGCTTTTATTATTATCCTTTTGTGTTTCATTTTGACCCAAACATAGGATCCTCCACCAACAGATTACAAATCTAAAGGGAGGTTTTTCTGAAAAGAATATGTGTGCATGTGTATGCGTGCGCATACACAAGTGTATACACACACACACACACACACACACATATATATTCAATGAAAAACTGACACTAATTACAGGCTGCGCTCAAACTTTATACAAGTTATATGAGGGGAAGCATAACCTATATTTGGTACAATGTGGTACATGTCATATTGATACAGCCTGTCACAATGAAAGCCAGCACAGTCTCTTGAAAAGTACACTGGATTTGCATTTGAAGTCAGTAAGTCTGTATTAAATCCCAACTCTGCTACTTCCATGGACAAGTCCCTTAGCCTCACTGATTATCAGTTTCCTCACCTTAAAATTGAGAAAATTGGAAGAGGGGAGAGGGAGAGAGAAAGAGGGCGGGGGAGAGGGAGAGGGAGGGAAGGAAAAAGAGTGAGAGATGAGTTAAGAGACAGAGATAGACACAGAAACAGAGAGACAGAGGATAGAGGAACAGGGAGAGACAGACAGGGAAGGAAGGAAGGAAGGAAGGAAGGAAGGAAGGAAGGAAGGAAGGAAGGAAGGAAGGAAGGAAGGAAGGAAGGAAGGAAGGAAGGAAGGGAAGGAGGGACGGAGGGAGGAAGGAAGGAAGCTCACATTCTACTACTGATTACAGGCTCTTCCTCATTGTCCATTAATGGGGATTGTTCATTTAGAACTCTAGATGCCTAGACTGTGTTCATAAATGAAAAATCCAACCAAGAGTTCAGATAATTCCTCTATATATGTTGCACCAGGCAAGCACAGGCTCAGCCTTCCCTTTATCTCTCTGTATTAACCAATGGCACCCTGCAATCAGAAAAGTCAGAGTGATAGACACAGGCAGAGAGAAAGACAGTGAGAGATCAAGGCAAAGCCAATTCATTTCTCCAGGCCTCAGTTTCTTTACATATAAAATGAGAGGGTTGGACTGGATGATCTCAAAGTATTCCCTTTCTGCCCAGATTTGGTCAATCCTCTATTTTATTGTCATTGTTTGCCCTTCCTTCTCAAAGAGGACCGTGATGTGAGGCTTCTCTAGTCCAACTCTCTTATTGAACAGGAATGCATGGAAATCTGTTTTCTTGACTATGTGTGTTTGTAATAGGTTTTGGTTTTCTTTTTTTTTCCCAATGGGGGCAGGGAGAGAGAGAAGTGGAAAGGAGAGAATGCATATCTGAAAAAAGGTAAAATTTAATTTTTTAAAAGCTACAGAAAGAGATAGAGAAGTTTCCAGATAAGGAGACAACCTGGGAGTTAAGGATGTCCTCCTCACAGAGAAGTTATGGACTCAAGACACAAAATAAGACATTTCTATATGTGGTCATTATAAGAATTTGTTTGGCTTGACTATGCATATCTGTTACAAAGGTTTGGGGGTTTTTTCCAAAAAAAATTTTGGGGGGAGGTAGGAGGGAGGCAAGTAGGAACAGGGCTGCTAAATATGAAATAAAAAAAAAGAAAGGAAGGTCAATGAAGAGTTTTGTTTTGTTTTTTTCATGAATCAAAGAGAACAGAAAGGCAAGAAGGAGTCAAAAACAGGCAGGAAAACTTTGAAAGTTACATGTAGAATGTATTACTTACATTAAAATAAAAGTAAGCTTTACATGGGAGAGATGGGAAATTTCATGTTCAAACTACTTTTTCTGTTAGGTATATGGGGATATTCATTTTATTGGGTGTTTGTTAGATTCATCAAATCCAATCCTAACCTGCTTCTGAACCTGTAATGCCTATATTTCCTCACCTGCAAAATGAGAGGATTGCCCTAGAATCGAGATGTTCTTCTGGGAAGCTTTTCAACTCTGGATCTATGATCCTAGGAAGTTTCTTAACCTCTCAGTCCCCCCCAGGCAACCCTCTAAGACTGAAAGTGGCAGAGCAGGTAGCAACCTCCTTTGGGAGAGAGGATGTGCTCACCACGGAGTCCCCTAGAACAAAGAAATCACAGACTATCCTCCTTGCCAGCTCTCACTCCACAGACAAAAAGCCATGAACGGAGGGATAGAATCAGAACCAATCACAAGGCAAACAAGACAGAGATGATGATGGGTTTTTTTTTTTTGGCGTGTGAGAGACAATGACAAAGAGACAGGGACAGAGAGATGAAGACAGAGAATGATAGAGAGAAAGAGGCAGAGACAGAAATAGACATGGAAAGCTTGACAAGACAGACTGAAGAAAAGAGAAATGAAGGAGGGGCAGGGATGGAGAAAGAATGGAAACCATCTAAAAGATGTGAATCTCCCATACTGAGACCATTTCACTTTTCAGGGATAAATGCACTCCTGGGCCCCCTCTTGGAATGTCCCTGTTTGTAGAACCCATTAAATAAAGATGAATGTTCCAGGAAGGACATCTAAATTTTTTGTACTTTTTGTGACTTTCTGCTGACACAGAGAATCCAGCCCATAGTGGTGACAGGGTTATTAATCTCCAGGATTGAAGACTTCCTCCCCTTGAATCACCTAGATTAATAATAAAGCCCCAACCCGGGATGGAGATGTAGCCCTGTGCCCCCTCTCTCCTCCCTGCCAGCTGTAGAGGTTGGTCGATTAATGATGCAGGGCTCCCTCTCCCTGGAGAGTCCTCTTTCTGGCCCCAGATAGTTCTGGAGGTAAAAGTGAGGCTGGTGACCTTGCACAACCCTCCCTCACTCAAATCAAAGTAAACTGCAAGTCATATCATCATCTTGATGTCATGGTCCTCTTTCAGAATGAAGAACAACCAACAACTTTCATTAAGGAATTAAGGAGTTCTTCTCCAGTAGTTATCCTTTGGTTTGGCTGCCTTAAAAGTTTGTGAAGTGTGTCTCAGGGTAGTGTGTCTGCAAAAGAATTCTCAGCTCAGTTTAGTTCCAAAGTTCTGTCTCTGCACAATTCAGATCGGATTAGACTGTCTCCATGTCCATCTCTTTACAACATGTAATATTTCTTCTTTCAGCTTCTCTGAAGGATATTTTCTAGATCATTTGGCTCTGACCTGGAGCTGTGACCTGGAAACTCCAAATTTATATTCTTCACATTCCTAACTTAAGTCTCATTGTTATAATCTGTTAAAAAAGGAGGGGAGAAATAAAAAGCTAAGACTGTATCTACAGGACCAGAGGCAATGTGACCACAACTGCCTAAATCCTAAGACTGGCATTTTTGGATCCCTGACAGACATGATATCCAGATGCATTACAGGACCAATGTGATGGAGTAGAAAATACATTATTTAACCAACCAGAGACAGTGAGGAAAAACACTCAACCAAGAAAGATTTCTATCTGGATGACAACAGTTATCACATGAAAGTATCAGCCAAGCACAGAAAGTCCTTAACAACTGGATTTAAGAAAGATACAAAGGTTTCACAAAATGTTCTCATACCCTATCCCTGTTATACCTTTCCCATTCTACCGTACCCTTCCATTGGACCCTCTGGAATTCCTGTTCTATTGTCAGCAAAGTGCCCACCAGAACTATCCCTACTCAATCTCACTCAAGATGCTACTTTGTCTGTATTTTATATTTGATTTTGTAGGCACATGTTGGTTCCTACCAATAGAATGTCAGTTCCACAATCACAGAATTTGAGAGTTGGCAGGGACCTCAACAGCCATGTTTTCCAAACCAATACCTGAGGGCAAGGACTATTTCATCTTTGGTTTTGTATTTACAGAAACTAGCACAGTGCATGACAGATAAGAGGCACTTAGTTAATGCATATTCAATTAGATTGACCTTGGATGCTTACTACACTGGGCAACTCACTAAACCTTCTCAGGTCTTAGTTTTTTCACTTGTAAAATGAGAGGGTTGGACAAGAATAGACTTTGAGGTCCTTTTTTAACTACAGTTCCCATCCAATACAAATCAATATTTACTAAGTGCCTATTATGTGTCAGGCACTATGTTAAGTGCTGAGAACATAATTAATAAAAAGAAAGATAGTACCTGACCTCAAGGAACTTAAAATCTAATGGTGGGAGAAAACATAGAAAAAGAATGGGAAAGTCAATGGGAAGGGGGGTAGGCCAGGGGTTCTCTGTTTCTGTGGAGTTTAAACCAAGCACTGCATCAGATGCAGAGTGGAGCAAGTTTGAAAAGTCCAATTTCTGCCCTCTCTAAAGGAAGACCTTGGAAGGAGCCTGGTATTCCACATTCCAATCCTCCAATCAGAGTGAAGACAAGGCTGAGGGAGGTGGTGTCAGTCAAGGTTTGAATTAGCAGCGTGATGATGAGATGTACTTAATCTGGGAGGTGCATCTTGTTCTGTGAAGTTGAAACCAGGAAGAGAAGCAGATGAAAAATGGAGTGAGTGACTTAGAGTTCTCAGAGTCTATTGTACTATGAATGAGTTGGGTGACTTGGATCACGACTTTGGGTATATTTTCTTCTCTGTAAATTTAAGAGGCTTCATATGTACAGGAATAATGATAACAGCTCTTTTTTCAGTGGCAAAGAGCTGGAAACTAAATGGGTTATCCATCCATTGGGTAATGGGTGATCAAGTTATGGTATGTGCATGTGATGGAAATCTATTGAGCTGTAAGAAATGATGAAGAGGATGATTTTAGAAAAGCCTAGGAAGAGCTGTATGAACTGACGCAAAGTGAAGTGAGTAGAACCAGTTAGATAATTTATACAATAACAACACTATAAGGACAAACAATTTTGCAAGATTTAAGAATTCTGATCAACTCACTGAGCAACCAAAATTCCAGAGGCTCAGTGATGAAACCTGTTACCCAGGAAAGAGGGATGAGGGACATAGGGTGAGGATTGGGACAGATATGCATTTTGGACATGGAAAAGGTAGAAATTTCTTTTGCTTGATCATGCATATTTATTACAAGAGTTTTGCTTTTCTTTTTTCAATGAAGGGAGAGGTGATAGGAGGGAGAGAAAATAGATTTTTCTTCATTAAAAAATCTAATTTAAATTTTTTAATAAGTGAAATGAAGGCATTAGATAAAATGGCTTCTAAGTTTCCTTTCAGTACTAAAGTTTCATGCTTCTCAGAGAGACTGTGTGCCATACTTGCATAAATGATTGAGTCTGGTTATCTGAGTCTCCTCTTGGAAAAGAGGAAAGGGAGGTGTGTAGGCAGAAATGGCTAGAAAGATAGATGAATTTATAAATGTATCCCCTGTAATCAAAAGAATTCTCCTGACCCCTAAAGGCATCCTTATCTAGTTTACTCCTGAATGGTGTATTCAAAGCTGACTGGGCTCTGTTTAGCTTAAATTTAGTATATTGGCTAAAGGCTCTGGCTACCTCTGGAGGGCTCAGTTTAAAACCTCCACAAACTGTGAAGAGCTTGAGAGACTCTGCATCATTCTAAATAGAACACAACACATGAGAAGCCCTTAACAAATGTCTAAGTCTTTGGCTGTACTTTTGTGTGACTTCATTTCCCAGACCCAGAAATAGACTGGGACCCAAGGGTGGCCATGAAACAGAAGCACATGTCTCCTTACATCTTTTCTGGTATAACTGAGTATTCTACCAGTGACTTATCTTCTATTAATAAACTTTGCAGTTAGATTAAAGGTGGGTGTGACTGTTTCTGTGTTTTGAGATCCAGATCCAGATTTGCACAGTAGACCTACAAAGCCTAAGGCAAATCCCAAGGATTCTGTGGGGAATGGATTCATGAGCCACTGTGAGGTATTTAGGGTTGTGTGTGTGTGTGTGTGTGTGTGTGTGTGTGTGTGTGTGTGTTTTTAAATACCGAAATGCTACAAATGTCAGCCAGCAAGTATTGGGAAATATCACTATGCTTATGCAGAAAAAAAAAGAGACCTATAAAATACATTTATCTCATTTCTTGGTGTTCCAGTTAATTAAATCTCTGAATGTACCATGGGGCTATGGAAACAGCTTGGTACAGTGGAAAACATATGAAATTTCAAATCAGAGGACTTTATTTCAACCTCAATGCTACAACTTGCTACCCCATATGTGGGCAAGTCACTAATTTCTTGGACCTCTGTTTACTCATCTGAAAAATAAGGGTTTCTAAGGCCCCTTCAAGTTCTAGTTTTATGACCCAATGAATAGCACTAGCATGAGTAAAAAAAAAAAATGGACAGACTTAAGCTCTATTTTTTTAAAAAAATGACAAGCAATATGACCTTAGGTAAGTCATTTCCCTACATTCAACCTGTTATATTTTCTTTAAAATGTAAGGGTTGAAACTATAACTCTTTGGGTAGTAGTAAAGAAATGGAAATAAAGTAGTTATCCATCAATTGGGGGAATGTCTAATCTGGAATGTAAGAAATATTACGGAATGATAAAAAATGATTGATATGAAACATTTAGACAAGCATGAGAAGAATTATATGAACTGAAAAAGAGTGAAGTACTTAGAACCAGGAAAACAATATTCACAATGACCACAGCAATGTAAATGGAAAGAATCACAGTATTAACAGTAACTAAGGTAAACTGAATGCTATGTAATCATAGTGATCAAGCTTGGCCTTTGGACAAGAACTAAGAAAATGCAACTCCATCTTTCTACTAGTGTGGAATACTCGATAGACCATCAAGTTAATGTGCTGGTTAGTTTTACTGAGCTGGTTTTACTTTTTTTGTGTGGTAAGGGATGATTCTCTGTATAGGAATATATTTGGAAATGAAAGTAATATAAAAATAGTAGGTAATTAAAAATAAATTAAATAAAGGAGCTAGCCTAGAGCATCTCTAAGGTGCCTTCCAGCTCTGGCATCCCAGGTTTTTGGATTTTATGATCTAGACACATTAACTTCAAAGACATTCTTCATCCACTTGTTTTTTCCTCTGTGGATGGTTGAAGAATGCTCTTTTAAATCATTACAGATCAATTTCATCAGGTAATGCAATGTTCTTACACTTGATACAACCATCACCTGCAAACAGGAGCATTTGAAGGACTTCAACATCCATAGAGAATTTTTTTTTTTGCAACTTGACTTCTGAATTGGATCTCTTCCATTAGTGTTGGATATTTTTGCAAGCCTATATCACCCTGTGCTGTGCCTTACCTGATACCATGAGCAGGGGATCTTGAACAAGACTATCTCATGTCTTTCAAGGAATCTTGAATAATTCTGACATATGAATGGGAATTCTGTGGGAAATTAGGCTTTTAGGCAGCATTTTGATTTATCAAATCATATACTTTTTTATAACTGACAAACAAATATGGTGAGATTTTGTATTCATTACATCTTTCATTCAATTGCATGATTGTAAAGATGCATCCTGTTCTGGAATAGTGCATATTACTAAAATCCTCATCAAGGATACCCTGGACACATGTGTAGATATTTTCACAAAGTGCTGTGCTGATTGGATGGCAAGAAAATATAATTGTTCTTATTGATATTTTCACAGTCAGGTTTTTTCAATATTTAAGATCTATTTTCTACATGCCTGTGGTATCTCCCTTTAAGGTTCAGATATTTTATAAATGGACCTTTTCCAATTATGTGGCCTCTCACATGGATTTTCTGTATTTATACTTGTTCTAATTAGGCAATTTTCCTGTCTTTATTTTCTTTCATGCTATTTCTATCTACTCCATAAGCACATCTGCGAATGTAATGTTGAAGTCCAAACAAGTATGGTAAGCCTGCTGTCCCTAATGGTTAAAAAGGTTGTTATAAAGATCTTTGAAGAAGCTTTCTATTCTTCAGTCATTTGTTGTCCCTCCATTTTCATCCTTAAATGCCCACATGATGGCTTCCTTTATTGGGGTCACTAAGCTTTCTTTAACCTGATTTTACCTTCTACTGTCACTCTGTTTTGTGAAGTTAATGTTGCTCATGATATTCCATTACTGTTCTCCATAAGATTTTAAGCATGAGTTCATATTCCAAATCAGTATTTCCTTTGGCTGAAATCTTTCTCCACTTGGCAAATTATAGAATTGGAGTGTATATATGTGTATGTGCATGTATGTGTGTATTAGTGTGAATATGTATGTATTGCACATATATACAGATGTATACATTGTGTTATATATACATCTGTATATATAGATGTGAGTATATATGTATGATATACATATATTCAAATACATGTGTGTATGTGTATGACAAATGATTGATGAATTGAACCTAGAATGAACAAGAGGAGTAGAGCAGGCTAGATTGTTTTCCAATAATTATTAAATGTCTTCTTTAATGATCCTCAAATTCTCTTAGAAACAAAAGTCCATCCTTTCAATGCCAAGATCATACTGATACTGTATATGTTAGAGTCATGGAACATTTAAGTGTAAGAAGATTTCAGAATGGGCATCACATGGAAGTCAATAGAGAGGTTCATAGTGGATGTGAGCAGGCTGCAAATATTGAACTTCATAGATGAACTAAGGGAAATAGTTAAATAGCCTTAAGGGAAATATATGATCAAAAGAAGGACTGGTTGTGTAGCAAGAGTGAGCAGTAATAGCTTGACAGCCTGAATGCTTCGCAGTATCCTTATAATATCAAGAGAAAGTAAGGAAGACCTCCATTTAATGAATGGCGCATGTATGGGAGTATGTGCACAAAAATCCTCCAGGATGGACAAGCATAGAAGGGATTCTATCTGCTTAATTGAAAGAATCCCTGAATCTATGCAATCTTAGATCCTTTGAGTGTTTTGCCCTGAAAGCACTGATTCCACTCTGATTGAAATAATTCTCATCTTTTTCCTCATAATCACTATCTTTTTCATCACAACTATCACCACCATCATCAACCACCACCAGCACCACCACCAACAGCAGCAACAGCTCACATTTCCATATTGTGTTGATAGTTACAAAGCACTTTCCTCATAACTATAATTGGAGCTGTCCAGCTGCATGGCATTGGCTGTTTAAAAGGATAGCTGGTTTCACCACGTGGAAGACTAGGTGACCACTTGTAAGGGACATTCTAGATAGGTTTCTTATTCAAGTTTGAGTACGTGATTTCAATCCCCTGTGAAATGTGTAATATTAAGTCGTATCATCCTTGTTGAAAGAATCCTTGAGTGAAAGACAGTCTTTATGATGCATGTGCACATCAGCTATGTCAACAACAACAACAACCTCAAAAACACAAATCCAAGAGGACATATTTTGGGGGGTAGATGAAGCTGCATTCAACAAACTTTGGAGTTAAAAGAATTAGTAATCAAGTGAAATGGACTAAGATAAGGATCTGGGAATAGTAGATTCAGAGTATGAGTTCAATAAAAGTTGAGAGAGAGAAGAGAGAGAGAGAGAGAGAGAGAGAGAGAGAGAGAGAGAGAGAGAGAGAGAGAGAGAGAGAGAGAGAGAGAGGATAAAGCTAAATATCAGATATGGGAAGTGACTTGAGCCAAGGTCACCTAGCTAATAAGTGTCAAAGCACATATTCAAACCCTAGTCCCTTAATTCTAATACCAACATTCCTAATATCAACTTTTTCTTTTTACCATCATCATCATTCTTGCTTTCACAAGGAAAATCTGTACCAGTGATCTTTTCTCCTCACCCAACCCTGTATAGTAGTGAATTGTTTCATTTGTTGCTACAGTCAAAGAGTCCACGACCAGTTAGTAATGAGTTTTTCATTTCTTAGTTAGCTTTGTCCTTGAAAAGCAAACTCACTGTGCTGTTGGAGTTATATTCAAGGTTTTTCCAGCATGGAAGAACCTGCCAAAACTTACAGTTCATTGACGTAGATCTCCCGAAACCAGGGTCAGTGACATACTAAGATGAGGCATCAAAACAGAACTTTTTGAATGGGGTTGGGGCAATAAGAAATGGACAGTCAAAGTGCTCCACTGGTATCCTTGTGATATTAGTGGAAATTGAGGCCTGTGATGCACTTGAGGTAACTAGATGCAGTACTCAATAGGGCACCGAATTTGGGGTTGGGAAGACCTGAATTTGTCACCTCTCTCAGAATTGATTTCATCATCTGTATAATCAGGAAAGTGAATTAGATGGCTTCTAAAGTCCCCTCTGGCTTTAAATTTATGATCTTATGGAAGGTTTTGAGGGACTGCTTTTTGCCATAGTGAAGGGAATTCCATTTTGATGAGATGGCAGATCCATTTGAGTACCCATCTTGTACCAGGGGATGAATCAAGCTAATAAAAAAGGGACTCATTGATTTTCTGATATCATAAATCATAGAAAGAAGAAATATCAACAAATTTGCTCTTGAGATTAAGGTCTCCTCATATTCAGAAAAGAGTCTGCTTATAGACGATGGAAGGATCCTTGAAGTATGATCTGAAGTACTGTCATTTGGAAAAGGAGCATCTCCTTCACGTATTTATTTCTGGGTGATAGGCAGGCGCTGGGAAGGGAGATAAGCATTTCTATGGTACTTCCTACATGCCAGACACTGTGCTAACTGCTTTACAAATTTTATCTCATTTGATCCTCACAACAACCCTGCAAGCATGTTAAGAACAAGAGGAAGACTGACAACCACAGTGGTACTAGGTCTGAGAGCTCCAAAAGATGATTCCTCTGATCCTTAAACACAAAGTAACCAGCAGTTATATAGCACTTTAAAATTTGCCCAGCACTTCATAAACATTATCTTATTTGATCCTCACAGCCACCCTTGGAGCAGCTGCATATAATTGTCCCCATTTTACAGATGAGAAAACTAAGGCAGGCATAGGTTAAATGACTTACCCAGAGTATACACCTAGTAAGTGTCTGAGGTAGGATTTGAACTCAGGACTACCTGCTTCCCAACCTGCAGCTCTATCTACCATGCCACCTATCTGCCTCATATCTGAAAGATGATCTCGTGAATCAATCAATAAACATTTAGTAAGTATCTATGTGCTAAACATTAAAGATCTAAAAGGAGGCAAAAGACAGTCCCTGCCCTCAAGGAGCTTACAGTTATGGAGGAGACAACATGCAAACATATACAAAACAGACTACATACATGATGAATAGGGATTAACAGAGGGAAAGTACTAGAATTAAAAGGAGTTGGGGAAGATATCCTGGAGAAGGTAGGGTTTTAGTTGATATTTAAAGGAAATCAAGGAGGTCAGTACTAGATACAGCAAAATTGATGCTGAATCAAGAAATATATCTATTTTTTAAATCATTTGCACTTCTGGGAATAGTCCTGAATGCTGGGAAATTGGTCACAGATTACTAAGAAACAAGCAATTACTACACTCCCCATTTCTGGAGACACTGGAACAAAAATCGACTTTTTAGCCCCACTATTCTCTTGTCATCAACCCCTTCTCCTCCAAAGTACACAATTGAATGATCTCTGACCCTAGCATCTTTTCACAAGCAGTTTTAAGGTGAATTATCACTTGTTCAAACATGGAGAACACTAAATCATGGTGGAAGAAGGAATTTCAGCTACTATCCTGAATAAGGGAAGAACAATGAGCCCATTTATGTGTGTAGGTTCAATTTAGTCTTCTATTACTAAGGTTATTTAAGTAAGATCTTCTCCTTTGATTAGAGGCCTTAGCAAATGAAATTATGTATGTATAGAATATAATTAAATAGGATTGAAAGGGATGGGATGGGATGGGATGGGGTGGGATGGGGTGGGGTGGGATGGAATGGATGAAAGAGAGGAGGAAGAACCTTGGATACCATCTAGTCCTACCTTCTCATCTTAAAGATGAAAAAAACTGAAGCCGAGAGAATTTAAATGACTTGCCCAAGATCTCACAGCTAAGGAAGTAGCAGATTTGGTATTCAAACCATCAAAATAGAACAGAAAAAAATGAAGTAGTACAAAAAAAGAAAAATGAAGTACTGTCAGTATTAAAAAAAATACTTTATAGATCATCTCACAACAAATGAATCTAATTGCGGTGCTTCTTGATTGTCTATAAACCATTAATGAAATAATTTTTTTCACACCAGAAGGAAATAATACGGGAAGCAAGTATGTCTCTACCTCACTTTCTGCTCTGAGCCCTCATTCTGACCTGTTCCAAGGAAATGAAGCAATATCTAAGTGTAGCTGAATACCAAGCAACGATGAAGATCCAGATACAAACTGATTCTGAATGGCTAACTGACATTAGGGGAGCTGTTGGATGTTCTAGTGAGGGAGAAAGAGAACTAGATGTTCCCATCTAGAATGATACCAGCTGCTCCTGAATTCTCCACCATTACTAGCTCAGATAAGTCTAAACAGTTGGTAGAATTCCTTTGGAATTAGGGCCATGGATATTCATCAGTCCCTCAAGCTATCTCTATCATCATACTCTCTCTCCTCTGGGTGGAGAGGCTGACTCAAATAACTACCATCCATAGTCCAACCATTTTTATTTTGCTTAGAAGAAAACTGAGTACCAGAGAGAATATAAATACAATTCTTTATCAGAATTTGTCACTTTAGAGTGGCAGCATTGGGTAACGACTAGAGAGACAGTCTTGGAGTCAAGAAGACCTGGGTTCAAATCATCTCTGACATAAATGGCTATATGATCCTTGCCAAATTCCCTGACCTTTTAATGCCCTCTAGCTACTCTCTAAGACTGAACAGCATTGATATAGGAGTTTCTTTCGCCTGGTTGCCTGTAACCACTGAAGTGACACCATTGCCTTTTAAATCATTTTTTGAGATGAGGAACATCACAATTCCATTTGAATAACTTGGTTTGTTCATAAAAAGATCATGTTTGGTAGAGTCAATTGAAGAGTACAACTTGCTCATACAATAATTATAAATGCACTTATTGAATTTTTAGTGTTTTTCATTTCTGCTATGAGTGGAGCTCCAAGCTGCTTTGGTTTAAGGAATCTGGCTTCTCTGCTTCCCTTCCAGTTTCATGAAAAGCTGGCAAACACCTTTAGGATGGAAGCCATGAAACATGCTAGCAAAACAAAGGAAGCATTCACACTATGTTTTATTCTACCTTAGAGGCAACCTAGCCCTCCTCCCTTCTACTCCTGGGTTGGTGGAATGGTATATTAATATAGAACTTAGTGCAAACACCTGATTGGCCTAGTTCACCATAGCTCAGAACTCCCTAGTTCAAGCAAGCCTCCCGGATAACAAGAACTGTAGATATGTGCCACCAGGCTGGACTATGTATGTATATGTATGTGTATATATGTGTCTTCCCATGTACATATATATACAGGCATTTGTATATGTTTATATGTGTGTATGTTTATATATGTCTGTGTATGTATATGAATATATGTGTGTATATACTTATATATAATCTGTATATAGGTCTATACTTGTGCATATGTATATATACACACATACATATATATATGTGTATGTGTTTGTATATATGTGTATGTGTGTGTGTTTAACAATACCTTTTTAACCATCCTGCCCTTGAACCTTGAAGACATTCTCATTAAAGACAGTTCCATATACTTTTGGACACTTTCAGATCTTGAATGTTTTCCTTTTGCCACAAAGCACTTTGGGTAACTCACCTTCCTTTCTGAGCTATGGCAGTCAGCAGTCTCTGCTTTGTGCGCTGCCTTATCTTTTCATGAATTTCAGAAAAAAGTAAAGGTTTGTCCAAATGGAGATGAACTCTCTGGCTCCACATATTCAATGACAGCCTTATTGGGTTCAAGGATTTTCAAGCAACTTATTTTACATATTGTAGGGAAAGGAGAAATCGTCCCCTATCAGTGAGAGACTAGAGGACTCAGGAAAAGGACTTCCTAGGAGATAGTAAAGCAAGTCAAGTAAGCAAGCTCTTATTAAACCTCTACTATGAGCCAGGCACTGTGGAGAGTCCTGAGGATACAAAGAAAAGCCAAAAATAATCGTCTCTATTATCAGTCAAATAGGGAAGATAGCTTACAAACAGCTATGAACAATTAAAATATATTCAGGATAAATTCCTTCACAAGGAAGGCACTAAGATTAAGGAAGATGGGAGAAAGTGAAGCATCATCCCGCATTTGAAAAAACTAACTCACCTGTACCGACCTAGGCTCAAAAGATGCAGGTTCTGCTTGGGCATGGTCACACACGTGTTGTGTGACATTTAAAGCCTCTCGACTTTCTCCTGTGTAAACCAAAGTAGTTGGGCTGCTACCCAGTGTAATCTAGTGGAAAGGGTACTTACTGGATTTGAATTCCAAAGACCTACATTTCAATCCAGGCTTTGTCACTCAGTATAGTGAAACTGTGAAGGAGTTACTTCCTCTGTCCAGGCTTCTGTTTTCTGTTCTATAAAAAAAAAAGGGTATTGGGCTAGATAGCCTGAGGGTTCCTTTAGCTATAAAATCCTCTGATTTTTATCATTAGATAATCTCTAAGGATCTTCCATTTCTCATTCTCCACATGCCTGGCCATGTTTCTGTATGGATGTGTTAGGCAGAATCCCACCCCGCATCCCCAGATCAAACCTCTGTACCATTTGAAGGCATCTCGTCAGCATTAGGTCCTAAAGTAGTCTATGTCAAAACGAGATCAAATTTGTTCACCTTGTTTTCATAATTCTATTTTTTTTCTTTCAGAAATCTTAACCAAAACTGATGCTAGCGAATAGTTCAGCAAAAGAGATTGACTGGAATTTAAAACCATGTGATATTAGAGCTGAAAAGGACCTTAGAGATAATAGGATTATGAGATTGAGGACACAAATGGATAGTTAGAGGTCATATCATTCAGCCCTTCTTTTTCTGGATGAGACCCAGGGAATGAAGGGATTTACCCAGTGGTCACACAGACTAGAACCTAGATTTCGTGACTAATCCAGTCTAATCCAATCCAGTCCAATGTAGTATTTATTAAGTGCCTACTGTGTGCAAAACATTGTGTTTCAAAGAGTAAGTACTGGAAATACAAAAACAGAATAGAAAACAGTCCCTGACCTTGAAGAGTTCACATTGCACTGAAGGGGAAAAAACAAAGGTAAGTATATACATAATAATAGGGCTGCTAGGTGATAGAGTAGATGGAGCATCAGGCCTGGAGCCCGGAACACCTGAGTTCAAATCCAGCCTCAGAAGCTTAGAGGTTGTGTAACTCTGGGAAAGTCACTTCCCGTTTGCCTCAGTTTCCCCATCTGTAAAATGAGCTGGAGAAGGAAATGGCAAGCCATGGCAGTATCTTTGCCAAGAAAATCCCAAATGGCTTATAAAGAGTTAGACACAATCAAGCAACAACAATACACAATAATTTGGAGAAGGAAAGAATGCTAACAAATGAAAGGATCAGAAAGGGCTCCCCCAGGATGGGGTCCATGAGCTGAGCCTTGAAGGAAGCCAAAGATTCCAAGAAGCCAAGGTGAGAAGGGGGAACATTGCATGTGGATAACATGTTTTTCCGCTTTTTTAATCAAGTCCTTCCCTTGTATTTTTGTGAGTACTTTTTCAAATAGATTAAATTTCCAAATTTTTTGAAACAGTTTGCTTTTTTCTGGATCATTTAGTAAAGAACGTCTGCCAAATAAGCATCATTTGGCTCAGAGGTTGCTGAAGAAATTTGCTTCTATAGCCTCATCTTTCAAATGTACCTCTCTTCCTACATCACAGAGGTAGGAGACGATGGCCACGGAACACTCTAGGATGTGGTTCTTAGCTAATTTACCGGACAGATTTACTTAACTGTATTTTATGTTTCCTCCTTCTTTGTCATAAGGATGACTCTTGTGGGAGGAGGAGTTAAGGGAGTTCAAAATGGAAAATATAGGTGATATAAAGACATTATTGTTATTATT
The DNA here is from genome assembly GCF_028372415.1 of Notamacropus eugenii. Lineage (NCBI taxonomy): Eukaryota > Metazoa > Chordata > Mammalia > Diprotodontia > Macropodidae > Notamacropus > Notamacropus eugenii. The sequence continues at coordinate 310,018,732 of NC_092873.1, forward strand.
AATAATGACAGCAACAAAAATAATAATGCAGGAATGATGATAATAATAGGTCTGTTTATGTTGCCCAGACCTAAAGTGCAGGAGCTCTACATGAACCATTCCCACTCTAATTAATACAGAAGCTTTAACCTGCTCCATTTTCAACCCCAGCTGACTCACCTCACCTTACAGGCAACCTAGTATCTTGCCCCTCTACTCCTAGGGGGGTGGAGTGGCAGACACTATATTAATGCAGAACTTAGTGAAGACACCTGATTGGCTTAGGCCACTGTAGATCAGAACTCCTAGCTCAAGCAATCCACTGGCCCCAGCTTCCCAGGTTACAGGAATTACAGGTGTGTGCTACCAGGCCAGTCATTCGGTGGGTAGATAGGTAGATTGGATGGATGGATGGATGGATGGATGAATTTTTTTTAAAGAACATTTTTGAGTACCCTAACCTTGAAGACATTCTTATTAATAAATATCTATTGATATTTGCCATATTAGAAATTAGGATACCTTACTATTATGAAAATATGTTTTACCCCACAGACCCCTAGGGGTACCTGAACCACACTCTGAAAACCACTGCACTACGTCAGGCTATCCAGGTTAAGCTAGATCATGTTAGGGAAACTGCTTGGCAAATTAAATTGTCCTAAACTGCTTGTTGTTGCAAAAGTCTGTCTCTTTAATACCAGTGCTTTTCCAGGGGTATTATATAGTTGTGAAACACAGAACACCAATCAAAATTACCATCAACTCATAGGACAAAGGAAAGATTCATGGTACGCAGAGATAGGCTGATGTATGTTGCCAGGAAAGACTTGTACGTGAAAAATAGGGTAAAAGATAACACTAAAGACAGGCAGGAACATACTTTATCATAAATACTCTACTTGGATTCTGTTACCACTGGAAAGCTAGAGTTGGGTTACGGAGATTTGGGAATGTGATATAGTCTTGAAAGACGGGAATCTCACTGTCATTGAATTCAGTTCAACATTTTAAAACTGTAAAAAGGTGAACTTCACATAGCAATAAAGAGGGACGATAATGTCCAGCCTGAGTGGAAAATTTATATCCCTAGGACATTAAAAGAATAAGAGCAAGGCCTCCAAGTGGGTAAGGTGGATTCTCCTTAAAGGATTTATGGAAAGACCTGGATGATAAGAAGCAGCATATAGAGCAATGACCTTAGAATGGGAAAGATGGATTCAAGTACTTCTTCTGAAATATATTGGCTGTGTGACCCTGGGCAAGTCACCTAACTTCTCACTGCCTCAGATAGTTATTTAAGACTTTAAATTGAAGACAAAATGCCATCTTGAGTTGGAGGTCAGAGTTTCCTTGTCTGAGAATTTCTTATACCAATGAAATCACAGGTCTGACATTTGTCCCTATTCATGGTTAAAGATAAAACAGGAAAAGGAGACATGGAAGGGTCGTGATGTGAACCAGAGGAGGTTCACTAACTCCACTAGGAGAAGAAATTTCCAACTTCATGACACTATTAAGAAAAACTTGGGGTCATAAGGTGCATGATCTATTCTGATGACATGGATAGTTTTAGCATGGAATGGAAAGAATTATGAGTTTCTAGCTTAAGAATATGACTTGGAATCTCAGATTCACCATTTACTACCCACGCCACCATATATAAGTCATTTCCTTTCCTTTGACCTTCAGTTTTCTCATTTGTAAAAATGAGAGGATTAGGTTGTTGTTTTTCTGTTGTATCTGACTTGAGGTTTCTTTGGCACAGATACTGGAGTGGTTTGTTATTTCTTTCTCCAACTCATTTGACAGGTGAGGAAACTGAGACAAGCAGGGTGAAGTGATCTGCCCAGAGTCACATCGCTAATCTGAGGCCAAATTTGAATTCAGGACAATGAGTTTTCCTGACTCCAGGTCAGACACTTTATACACTGCACCACTGAAGGTTAAGCTAATGGACTCAAAGGTCCTTTCTGGTTCTGGATGCTATATGACCAATGAGTCTGATTTCCCAGGCTGGGCCAACAGAGTGAAATCCTGGCTGTTCCTGCCAAGCTGAAAAGATTTTGGCTATAGACCTAGTGACGGGTACATTTGTCAGTTGTCTAAGGATTAAGTCAGATGAGGTCAGAGAAACTCCTGACCTGAAAGCTTGGCTACCAGATTACAATTTTTTTCCTAGTCACAGCAACTCATGAATACCATCTGGCTTGCATGGGCATAGGTAAAAGAGGTAGATCTTTTCAAGTTCTGAGTAGCATCTCCCATTCCAAGTATCCCTCCCCCTACACACACACACACACACACACACACACACACACACACACACACACACACACACACATCCTCTCTCTCTCTCTCTCTCTCTCTCTCTCTCTCTCTCTCTCTCTCTCTCTCTCTCTCTCTCTCTCTCTCTCTCTCTCTTTCTCTTTCTCTTCCCCCATCCTTTGCATGATCTGTCATCGAAGCAAATACTTTGCAGGACTTTGCATATTATATAACAGCTATACTCGGCGGTAGATCTGTTCTCTCCTCTGTTTCAATGCTTCTGTGAAGAGCGGGTGGAGGTGTTGTTTCTGCAGAGTTTGTGATTCCTTCTGCTGCCACATTTGCCCACCCATCTGTAAGTGCTGCAAAACCACAGAGTCTCCTGGCTCCATCTTTGCCCAGATTCCATTTCCCATTCATGTTCTGATTTGAAAAGCAACTTGTTCAAAGGACATCCACTGGGCAAATTTAAACCTTCCTGTCAGTGACCTTGCTCAGTGATGAGCATTGTCATTCCAGAATATACTGACCTTGCCAAAACTTGGTCAGTTTATCACATTACAGGCGTTGAAGGCCGGGACTATTTTGTTTGGGCCTTTGTGTTCAAAGTGCCTAGCACATGCAGTAATAACAACAACAAAACAATTTTTGTTGTTATACAGTGTTTTTTTAGTTACGTCCAACACTCCATGACCCCATTTGAGGTTTCTTGGCTGAGATATTGAAGTGATTTGCCATTTCCTTCTCCAGATCAGTTTACAGATGAGGAAACTGAGGCAAGCAGGGTAAAGTGATTCGCCCAAGGTCACACAGCTAGTGTGTCTGAGGCCAGATTTCAACTTGGGAAGACTCATTTTCCTGACTCTAGAACCAGCACTCTATCCAATGCGTCACCTCGCTATGCAACAGCAATAGTTAATATTTGCGTAGCACTTAAAATTTACAAAATTCTTTACATATATTTTCTCATTTGGCCCCACAACAAACCCATAAGGTAGGTGCTATGAGGCTGAGTTATTAATTGTATTAAGTGATTTGCCCAAGGTCACACAGCTAGCAAACAGCACTCCATAAATGCTTGATGGATTGCATTGACCCTTGTCCACAAACAAGTCACTGAGAGAGTTTTGCAGCCAGTTGTTTACAATCCATAGTTACTCATTATGGTAATTAGGAAGTTCTTGCTACAGGAAGCCCACCTCATAGCAGGAGGCAGCCACAGAGTGTTGAGCTGCATCTTCAAACTTAAAATCCAGAAGGCCTGGGTTTCAGCATCACCCCTGATACAATCCTGTGGCCATAGACAACCTATTCAACCTACTTGAACTTTAGCTTAATCCTCTGTAAAATGAGACCAATATTGGCCTTAGTCCCTACCTAGAAGGTTGATTCATGTGAGATAATTCCCCTATGTCATTTTACAAATGTTGATCCAAAGATTAACCTTAGTCATTACTACTACTCGATACTGGTCCTGCAGTCCTTTGGGGTGATGATAAAACTGCATCAGAAGAAGGAATGAGGGGGAAATGGATAGAGGAGGGAGAGAATTTAGAACTCAAAATGTCATTCATTTATTCATTCATTCATCCATTATTTATTTATTTATTTGTTGTGTTTTTAATTTATGGGATAAAATTAGATTTCCATAATAGTTTAATAAAAAAAGATGATTGCACATGAAACTGAAAACCTGCTATGCACAACCTGCTCTCCCTTTTAAGTATACGGAAAAATTATCATGTAGATTTCTTTTTCCCCCTTTCTTTTCTTCCTTCTCCTCCTGCCCCAGAGATGGCTACCATTAGAAACAAATGGAACTCAAGATTTTAATCATCAAATGTTAATTTCTGTTTACATATAATTAAGAAAAAGCAAAATTAAAATTAAATATTAAAAATATTTTTTAAATAAAAAGTAAGGTGAAAAGAAATAAAGAAGGAATTCCAGGTTGAAAATGCCTTTAATGAGCTATTATTACTTTTTCTTCATTATGATATATTTCTTGCCTTACGTCACAGAGGATTTTTTTCAAGAGGGCAGGATATAACCAGCATATAAAGTTATATAAGCTCCCTGAGGGGAGGGACTGTCTTTTGCCTTTTTTTGTGACCCCAGCACTTAGTACGGTGCCTGGTGTATAGTAATCATGTAATATATATTGATTAATTCATTGATGTTTGAGTCTCTGAGTAGCAGTGGAAAATGCAGATTTTGTGCCTCCCTCATCCTCCATCACCCTATTACTCTGCATACATTTTTCATATACTTCCATAGCTGTTTCTTGCTTCCTCCACTAGGATGTAAGATCCTTAAGATTAGGGTCTGGTTAATTTGGTCTTTGTCTCCCAAATGCCTAGACAGTGCCTAGCACGTATAAGGTAAACCTTTAAAATGCGTGTGGATTAGTCCATTGATTTGACAACAATTGCAGCTATAAATTCTACTTGTGTTATATGCCCAACGTTAGAATCACCTTTTTCTCAGTGTCCTTGTGTTTGTGGATGAAAGCTTAATTGATAAGTTTTATTCTCTCTCTCTCTCTGTATATACACATGCACACATGTATGTACATATAGACACACATATGTATGACACATATAGTATATGCATACATGTGTATACATAAGCCTACGCATATATGTATATGTGTGTATATATCTCTCAACATGTTCATATATATATATGAATAAGTTTGTATAACTTCTCCAATCTACCATCTATACAACATCCAAATTGATATTAGTATAATTCAGGTCTAATCATGTGACTCCTCTCCTCTAGAAGTTTGCATCGCTCTCCATCGCCTTAAGGATGAAGTACAGACATCCCACAGTCTGGCTCCATCCTCTCTTTCTAGGCTGATTGCACACTGCTCCTCCATAGTACACCAGCTGGTTTACTCATCATTTCCTCGTACCCTCCCTTCCATCTTTCACGTCCACGCCTCTGCTCACAGGTTGTCTCTGCAATGGTCTCCCTCCTCAGTTTCAGTTTTTGAAGCCACCCCCTTCAAGATACCTCTTCTTATTTCCATAGTAGTATCCCAGAGCCTCCCAGATCCTTGTGTTTTCCTTTGTGTATGTATGTAACCTGAATTTGTTTCCCTGTGAACATGTTGTTTTCCATTAATAGAAAGTAAGAGTAGGGCCTGTCTCATTTCTGTGTCTGTATCTTCAGTGTGTATCACAGAACCTGGCACATGGCAGAAGCTTAATAATGACTCAATGATTGATTGATCGATCACAATAAGGCAACTAACCAAAACAGAGAACAGGACCCATAAGAGGAAGTCCAAGCAAGCACTAAGCATGCACTTCCCCAAGCCACCCCCTCCCTACAGGGCTCCCACCAGGAGACAGTTGGTTCCAGCTCCTGCTGAACCAAGCCACATGACATCAGGAGAAGCATATACCAAATCAGGTATTATGGGGCAGAGCCAGAATTCAAAATCAGGTCATGTGATTCCAAGTTCAACATTCTCACTCTTTCTCTGTCTTGTATAGTAATGGATACAAGGGAGGGGGTTTCAGAAGATACATTTGCTGGGTGACCTTGGGCAAATCTCCCCGAGTCCCAGATTCATCCTCTGTGAGTTGTTGTGCTCAAAAAATTGTTGTGAAAGTTCAAATGACAGAGAAGTATGTTTAAAATAGTAACAATAATAAAGCATTGTAAACTTCACTGTGCTCTATACAGGATGTCCCAACAGTCTTAGTGTGGTTTTTCAGCTACTAAAGTTTAATACTTTGGGAACACCCCATAGAAATACCAGCTGCAAACTTGTCAGTAAGCTAACCTGGAATCTTCATGGTCTAGTGGACAGAGGGCCAGCATGGAGATCTCAGGTTCAAGACCCACCTCAAATACACATTGGCCAGGCAACTCTAAGTCTCACGGTTCTGGAACAGGTGCCCACTCGCCCTGGCAGTGGGTGTTTTCTTCCACTGTAGGTCCCAATATCAGTCACAGAAGGAGAAAGGTCATCTAATTCACAGCTTTGCCTGGGTGCAGTCCACCCTCAAAGGATTCTGAGTGGAAGAAAGGCTCCTCCACCCACCTAAAAAGCAGTGGATTCAAGGGGTGACGTACAGGGGTTCCATAGGACCAATGGGAACAGCTGAGGAACAGGTGACCAGGGTTAATTCCATTTGACCCCAGAAAGCCTCTGTGATCCTTCCAAAGAACTTGACAATTCATTAGAGAGAATCTAGATGAGAAGCATTTTTTCTAAATGAACCCTAGAGGACCAGGCTATTACTGCTAATGCATTTCAAGTATGTTTCAGTCTTCCAGAGCACAGATGTCTATCAGTTGGGCTCCTAAAAAGACATGATAGGGTGAATCACTTAGGCTGTCATTCAGAGGAAGGATGATGCACATCTGGGCTCAGAGGCAATAGAGGTCAACTGGGAATGTTCACAGGAAGTGACCTTGGACACTTCTGCCCATTTCAAAGGCATAGCCAGTAAAATAGATGGGGCAGGAGGCCTCCAATTGATTGAGTCAGCTCTTCTACAAAGGGCTGCAATGGTAGAGAATCAGAGTGGAGCAAACAGGACTGACATAGTTTAAGAAAAAAAATGGCCATAATAATTCTGCAATTTATTTCTGCCTGTGTGACCATCGGCCAGTCCTTTCCCTTCCCTAGTCTCAGATTCCTCATCTATCAGATGGGTGTGGGGGGTGTGTGTGAAAAAAAATGGTCTTGAAAGTCTTCTCCCACTCTAAATCTCTGATCCTTCATCAAAGAGAGCATAACAGGACAGGAAAAGGGCAGCAGCCTTACGTGGCTTACTGGTCATTGAGTTAAAAGGGCCATGGCTCAAAGATCTAGGCTTGTCATCTATCCACACATTTTACAGATTTAGAAACTGAGGTCCAGAAAAATAGAGGCAACTTATCCACTTGCTGTATTGAATTTAATTCTAAACAGAGAAGTAATATGGTACAGTAGAAGGAGCACTAGTTATGGAATCATACAACCTGGATTCAAATCCTGCCACAGATACTTCCTAGCTATGAGATCCTAGGCAAGTCATACCTCTCTGACCCTCAGGTTTTTAAATGAGGGTTTTGGATTCAATGACCTCCAAGGTCCCATCTAGCTTTGAATCTGCATAGAGGGACATGATAATGATACAGTGATGTCAAACTCACTTATCCTGAGGCAATATATTAGTATTAAAATGTAACATGTTTTATTATATTTTCATTTTGTAAAATATTTCCCAATTATATTTTAATTTGGTTTAGCTGCACTAGGGAGTATTGCTGGCCCCATGTCTGCTGTGACAAATAGTCTCAAAGTTGAGAAGACCTAAATCTAAATGCTACTTCTGATTCATACTGGCTGTGTAAGCCTGGGCAAGTCATTTTATCTCTGAGTGGCCCAGTCAACCCTCTAAGACCTTAAATGCCAAGAAAGTATTAACCCTCATTTGTGGAGGGTATTTCACTAACTAGATCTTTCTTTTACCTGTGAGACCCCAAGTGTAGTCCCTAGTCCTCTAAAGGATGGAGATACAATGAGTGCCTAAGAGATAATAAATGGTACAATTAATGAATTAAAACCCAGGTCCTCTGCCCTCCAAATTGAAGTATTATATATTCTATTTATATTATATATAACATATTTTCTATATAATATATATTTTATTTCTCCATATGTATGTATATATGTATTCTCAGCAGGGCTTGTCAGATGTTTCCTATGGTTGGAGGCTTGGCAAATACTCTTGTTTATTCTGTAGAGCCCATGCTCTTCACCCTCCCTTTGGAAATGGCCTCGAGGGAACTTGGGGCATCTTGTTCCCAGAGTGTCATGGTTGTCTCTGTTCTGCCTGCTTGCCTGGGGCTTGGCATGTCTGACCCTCGGGGTTGGATTATGATGAACATTCTGACCAAGGTTCTTCTTCAAGAGCCTCCCCATGTTCTGCACCTACACCAGAGACCCCACTGCCTAAGAAGTCAGAGCTTAGGGGATCTTCACAGAGTATGATTTTCTATCAGCTTCAACCATGGAAGAAATTGTCCATTTTTATTATCAAGGATAACATAAATATGAAAGGCAGTGGGGTAAAGTGCAGAGAGAAATGACTTCCTGAGTCATCCTCTAACACATACTGACTGTGTTACGCAGAGGAAGTGATCTAACCTCTCCATGGCCCCAGTCAAGTCACTTAAGACTACATGTTTCAGAGCAGATGGGAATCTGCATTTGTAGGTAGCATTTCCACATCAGGAATTCCTAAAACTAAGAAAATCACAGAATTGGTCCCTCAAGCCTTGGCCAAGTCCCTTTTAGCTTCTGTCTCTCCTACTTAGAATATAATAATAGCTAACATTTATTTTAGGGTTTGCAAACCACTTTAGTGTTTGCAAAGTATGTTACAAATATTTTCTCATTTTATCCTCACAACAATCTTAGGAGGTAGGTGCTGTATTTATTCCCATTTTTCAGATGAAGAAATTGAGGCAGAAATAGGTTAAGTGACTTGCCCAGAGGCACACAGTGAATACATATCTGAGGTAGCATTTAAACCCAGATATTTCTGTCTCCAGACCCAGTACTCCATCCATCACAAAGCGGGTGGGGTCTTGAAGCAATGACCAAAATGATAGGATATGTTGACATATAACTCCAGCATGAATATATCTGTCAAGTTTTTAAAATGAAGATGGGACAGCTAAGTGGTGAGAGACCTGAGTTCAAATCCTGCCTCGGAAACTTACTGGCTGTATGACCCTGGGCAAGTCACTTAATCCTAATTATCCCCCCCAAAAAAAATAAATAAATGAAATAGACAAAATTGAAAACAAAGTCAACCCAAATAAAACTAACACCAAATTCATTTGAGCTTACAGTGACTCACTAGTCAGAATCTAACCACTCATCTGTTCTCTTTTACCCAAGCCAGGAGCATCTGCCCCTCAAGGGGTACATTTATGGGAAGGGATTTTTGTTTGCTTTCATTTTCTCTGTTTCCTTTTACCTCCAAATGACCCAGGCAACTCTCTAAGACCCTAAATGTCAAGAAAGAGCTGGTGCTCATTTGTGGAGGATATTTCATTCACTAGATTTTTCTTTTACCAGTCAGATCCCAGGTACAGTCCCCAGCTGCCCTAGAACAGAGGCCACCTCCTCCATGACACCTTTGTGATTCAGTCTACCTCCCTCTACCTTCAGTGCTTCCTCCCCCCAGCTACCATGCATTTATTTGACATCCTAATTTTGCCTCTCGATCAAAATAATCAATCCTCCACAAATAAACAAACATGCCCAGACACTGTGTTAATTACCAGGACAAGGATTAAGACAGGGATGATTTCATTTTTTCATCTTTAGATCTCAGTGCACATAGTAGGCACTTAATCAGTACTTGTTGATTGATTGATTGTTGTTTAACTGAATTGACAAGAGAACTGTTTTGGTAACTGAAGGAATGTAGAACATCTCTGAACGAAGGGGAGATCCAGGAAGACTGACAGTTGGATGTGTCTGTTTGCCAGTCTTCCTCATCTCTTACTTTTCCCCCAGATAGACAGACACACAGAAACACACACATACACACACATGCATGACACATAGAGTTTTCTTGATACATAGCCATGTAAACACAGGACCAAAGTACACGGACATACAAGATATATGAATATAAATCATAGGATGCCATAGAGCTGGAGGGAAGATCAGAGGCTGCCTAGTCCAACTCTGTCATTTTACAGATGAGGAAAGTGAGGCACAGAAAAATTATATGACTTTCAGAGGGTCATACAGCTAGTAAATATCTAAGTCAGGATTGGAACTTAGGTCTTCCTGAACTTAGGTCCAGTGTCCTATCCACTATATCATGTTCATTATCACCATTCTTATCATCATCATGATCACGCTGGGGGTAGTAGATTGTCTTTCTCTTTTCCAGCATCCTTTTCTGGGCAGTGAAGAATCAGGAGATTTGGTGCTACAGAATGATGACATTTTCTCCAAGCAGCTGCTGTGGTCTGGGCGCCCTTTCTATGGAACTAGGCACAATGAGATCATTGATTCTTGATTCTTTCACCCAGCCTTGCCTTTACACTAGGGAGGGATAAATCACCCTTGAGGACCACAGGCAGAGCCATCAGTGAGGTCCTGGGTCTAGGCAGCTGCAGCTTTATTAATTAGGGGGAGGGAAAGGATGGAGGGACTTTCTCTCTGATTGGATGGACAGGAAGCACTTGGCATTGGAGTCACTTCCTCTCCCTGGCCCCAAAACTGCTCCTGCCAGTCTTGGGTCCCTGAGCATCATTCCCCTAGGCCCAGTTCACCTACATTCAAGAATACTTAGGAATGCCCAGAAGAGGATGCTCCCCCAGGAGGGACAGGAAGCAGCCCTAGTGGTTATAGCCCAGGCTCATATGTTCTTATCCAGGAAGAAACCAGGCAGGGGGGTCTTGAAATGAGTGTTTGGCCTAATAATAAATCAGATAGTGGGACTCATGAGAAATGAGGCAATGGCTGGAATGAGAAGGCAAAACGAGGAACTAAAAGAAATTGGACTGGTTCCTGTCACGCCTCCTTTTTTGTCCTCATGATCATAAGAATCTGTGCTATGTGGAGGCGCAGGACTCAGGAATCTTTTCCTTTGTGCCCTCAGCTTGGAAGAAGGGTAGTAATGGAAAGGACTGCAGAATTTAGAATTCAAAAGGACTTTGGTAAACATGTAATCCAGGAGTTTTTACCCAGGGTTGGTTCCTCAATAAATTTCAGGAGGTTCATGAACTCGGGTGTCAGGAAAGCCTGAGTTTAAATCTGGATTCAGACACTTACTAATCACATGAGCCTGGGCAAGTCACTCAACCCTGTTTGCCTCAGTTTCCTCATTTGTTAAATGGGTCTAATCCTAACACCTGCCTCCCAGGATTCTTGTATCAAATAAGATAATTGTAAAGTGCTTGGCACATAGTAAATGTAATTGTTGTTATTATTATAGGATGGATGGGGGAGGGAGTCACATCTCTATTTTTACTTACCTCCAACTGAAATTTAGCATTTCCTAAACCTAGTTTTTCTACCTGCCCTGGACAATCAAAGAGGTTCATGAAACACATACAAAATGGGCAAGAACCCTTTATCCAATCCAACGTTCTTTTCAAATATGAGGTAACTGCTACTTGTAAACCAACCCACCTCCCTTCCCGAGCTCACAGTCCCCTACCTTCAAATTCAATCCTCCTTTCCAGGAGTTTTTCATCTTCAGTCCATGAACTTATTTTTTTAATGATTCTACTTGGGTTTGTTTGTAAATCTTCCATATTTATACACTTATAAACATTCTGAGGAATCCATAGGTTTCCCAGATAGCCAGAAATTAATGTCTGTCTGTCTGTCTGTCTGTCTCTCTCTCTCTCTCTCTCTTCGTGTCTCTCTGTCTCTCTGTCTCTGTCTCTGTCTCTCTCTCTCTCTCTCTCTCACACACACACACACACACACACACACACACACACACACACACGTTAAGAATCCATGCTCTCTGTCATTGTAGCAAGGATGAGAACAATTTTACTTCCAATAGAATGTTGCCCAGGACTCAAGGAAAGTCCCTTGACAATGTAGATGGATGGCAAGCCAGGAGAGGCCAACTGGACAGTGTCAAAAGATAAAAGGGTGAGCCCTGAAGACAAACTTTGTCGACTTCCCAATTTTTCTGAGGTTTAGCCCTGAATGTTAGTATAAACATCAGAAAAACCCAAGTAAGAAAATTACTTGTTTGCTTATGTGTTTGTTCCTGATGTTTCTCCTTATTTCTGTCTTAGACCAGGAAGGAACTGGTCTGGGGCAGTTCTTAGAAAGAAGGTCTAGTCTCCTTCCTTATTTAAATGACCCTGTAGCTTCTTGTGCTCAGTAGGAGGAGTTAAGGAATATCACTGAGAAGTAACAGGCCTTAGAGTCAGGAACACCTGGGTTCAGATCCTGTTTCCGATACCTACCAGCTGCCTGACCATAGCTATAACACTTGACCCTCTGGCCATTCACCTGGGGACATCCTGAGATCTGTCCTGCAACTACCTAGATTCTCCCCACCTAAAAGTACACCCTTTGAACTGGATTTCTTGAGATCACCCAAGTCCTTGAAGCTGGTAATCCACCTGCCCTGGGACTGAACTTTCTTGATTGTCAGTGAGCACTCACCTTATCCACTATATCTAGCCAGTTTTCAAGAAAGCCATATTTCACATATCATATAGCTTTCCGCCCTGGCCATCTGCCTTGCCACAGCCACAGGGTTCCTCTGGGTATGATAATTAAACCAACATTATGTTGGCTTCTGGAGTTAGTACACAATCAACTGTCCTATGAACCAACTCGCCCTTCCTGTGACGCTCCAGACAACAACTTTTATTCTCTGGCCCATAGTAGGCACCTAATAAAGGCTTATCAATTGACTGACTATATTATTGTCTCTCACTATTGAAATATAAGCTCTCTGAGGGCAGGAAATATAACAGTTTTATACATGAATAGTAACTGGGTCATTAAAAAAGGTTGGGTTTTTTTTTGTTTTAATTTATATGTTCATTCAAACATTGATTCACTTGAACTCTCAGTAAACCAAGCAACCATCAGATCTGTGATCATGGGTAAACACTGATGAAACCAGCACTATCAAACATGGTGATTTTATTGGCTGATTTTGTTGAAATCTCTCTCTTTATAGTGAGGGGTGGTCAGAGAGGATGAGCATGTGTATTGGAAAATATGATGCAAAAAAAAAATAAAGACATCAGTAAAATTGTAACTGGACCCAAAGAAAAATGAGTAGCTCATTCTTCTTATTGTTGTCACTTAGGACAGTCCCACCCGTCCCAAGGAGCAGTTGTACTCTTTGGTTTCCTCCTTGCTCCTGTTGGAACTTCAACAGCTCTTTTTATCAGACTTAGCATTTCCTGCAAGCCTCAATTTGTTCTGTGCCTTAGCATTCCTGACATGATTCCTAGAGGACTTTTTCATTCATTCTCTGTTTCCTGCCTTTGCTCCTGTATTTTGCACACATCTTTTAAAAACCTGAGTTGGTTGATGAGTTCTCTGTATAGTCATATCAGTCTCTTTAGACAGCTTCCCCCCCCCCCCCCCCCGCCTTTGCTTCCTTATTGGAATCATTTGTGTTTGTTAGAATTTCGTTCTTGAGACTATCCCATCCTTCTTATGCTGAATTCTTACCTATCATTTCTCTGAATTCCTGGAAACCTGTTCTCTCAAAGCCTAATGTACATGTCAGACTGTACTCAACATTGCTCCAATGAAATCCAATCTTGTACTCTAGCTGCTTTTGCCAGCCTTCTTGCCTTTTTGACTTCAGCAGCCAGTTGATCCACATTGGTCAGAATTAGGTCCAAAAGTGTGGTTCCTCTTGTCATATCCTCCATGTTTAGAGAAGATTTGCAACAATTCAAACATTTTTCATTTGCTCTATTGTTGGCACAGAAAGGTCTCCAACAGATGCTCAGATAGTTGAAATCCCCTATCATTTCCATAGTCTACCTCTGAGCTGGCTTTGTAATATTCGTGAGGAATTGATCATCACTCATTTCCTTTTTTCTGGCAGGGAAGTCTATAAAATATTCCTAGCCCAATATTGCTTTATTGCTCTCTCCTTTGATTCCCATTAATCTGCTTTCCATCGTTCTCTTCTTCACTAAGTTAATGGATTTCTATTAAGTGGTTTATCTCTGAAAGAGGAGTTTCAGTAGAATGGTGGAGAGAAAAGTCAGGTAGGAGGCATTGTCAAGTGAAATTGAGGCAAGAGGTATAGACAGCTCTTAAATTAGTTTCCCAGTGAAAAGCATAGAGAAATGACACTTCAGAGGGTCATGATGGTAGAAGAGATAAGGTTAGTTTTTTATCATTGATGTTTGTATATGATTGGGGAAACCTAGATACATTTGTAGGAAGATTGGAGGAAAACAAAGAAGAGGAAGAAATTAACTTGATTGACACATGAGAGGGGAGATGATTAACTCATCCTCATATTTATCTTCAGTTCACATTTAGCAACTTTGACCCACGGCTTATCTGACCTCATTCTTGTCAAGTTCTTAAATATAATTGGCAACCTTGAACATCTGATCCCCCAACCACTTGCCACCCTCATTCTGAATATTCATTCATAACATTATTCATTCATAACATCTGACTGCCCTTACCCCAGTCCTACAGAGAAAGGCTCCCTACTTCCTTCCAGGACAAGTCCTGAGCTATGGTCATGCCTGGATCCCTAAAGACATGTCAATCATGTGAAATACAAATGTTGTGAGACCAGCAAGGACTTGCACTGGTCAAAGTCAAAGATTTTGTTGCCAGCAGATTGTCAAGAGGTAGCAATGTGGACCAAGGGATGAGAGAGATAGCCTTGCCTACTTTGTTTAGTCAGTTGTACTTACCCATAGCTTAACTTCATGCCAAGCTAAAGAAGACCTTGGAAATGAGAGAAGCCATTGCTACTACATTTTGTAAGACATCCAAAAAAAAGTTAATAGTATATCCCAAACCAAAATTATGTCTATTTATTTTGGTGGTCTGGTGATAACTTGAAGTCCATGATCCCAGACAACTATCTGACCTGGAATTAGGAAATCTTTTTTAAACTGCCAATAAATCTTTGATTATCTCCAAAATCAATTTAGGAGATTTCTCCTCCAAAACTTCCATAAGAAAGATATGTTCTCTCTCTCTCTCTCTCTCTCTCTCTCTCTCTCTCTCTCTCTCTCTCTCTCTCTCTCTCTCTCTCTCTCTTTCTCTCTCTCTCTCTCTTTCTGTGTGTGTGCACACGCATGTGCAAGGAGATGGGGAGGAAGATTAAAGAGGCTCTTTCCCTTCCAATTCATTCTTTGATGGGCAAATGAAGCTAAGACAAGAACAGTTAATAAGACAAGGACATCAACCTTCACTTATTGTTCCATATTCTTCTTTTTGTATATATTTGTGAACATCAAAATCCCTTATTTTGGTCAACACTTTGGCCAGCAAAACACCTTGCTGATTTTCCTACATAAAGAAAACAGTTTTCACTAAATCTGGAGCCTTGGTATTGAATGAAAAGACTTTGTGAAGTGCAAACCTACTTGCAGAAATACAAACACTCACATTAAATAAGGATCATTAGTCGAGTCCCCCAAAACACACACACACACACACACACACACACACACATGCACACATACACACACACACACACACACATACACACACATTGAGTAGAGAAGACTAAAATGCAGACCCAGAGGATTTATTTTTTGACTGTTCTGAGATAGAGTTTTGTCTTTTACTTATGACATTAATCATATCCAGTTCAAAGATAAGGGCACAGTGGTATAAGACATCATGGAATAATATCCATGAGAAAGAAAGAAAGATATGTATATTCTGAAAGCTTTGTCTTTTTTCAGTTTTCTTCTCTGTAAAATAGAGTGTTGGACTAGGTCATCTTAAAGGTTCCTGCTGTCATGTGTAGACAGTCAATATCAGCTTTTCAGGGGTCAGTGGCTAGGTTATCTGTGATTTAGAGTGGCTGTTCACTGTAAGTTAGAGGAAGGAACCTGGGTTCTGGGTACTTGCAGCAGAAATGGCAAGCAGGCATGAATGTGCAAAATGGAATATCCAAAACTGTATAATTAGAGATAAGAGCCAGCATAGCCAAAATCTCTGAAGTACAGGTGAGGGTCTAAGAGCCCTCATATACATTGAAAAAGTTAACTCTAAAAGCAGAATCCAAATGAAGAGCAAAGAGATAAGAGGAGACAAATGGAGATGTAAAGTCCTTGAAGAGAGAACCCTAAGAACCATAGAAACCTGCCCAAGACAAGTATAAAATATTCCCTCTAATCATTTTTAAAAGACAAATTCAAGGCAGAGTCAAGATGGCAGAGTAGAAGCAGGGACCTGCTAGAGCTCTGCCCCCCAAGTCCCTCAAAAAACTTGGAAAAAATTACTCTAAACAAATTCTGGAGAAACAGAAGCCATTAAGTGACAGGCTGACGCAAATTTCCAGCCCAAGAAAATCTGGAAAATTGACAGAAAGAGTCTTTTGCACCAGACTGGGAGCAGAGTGCAGTTTGGCATGGACCACAACAGTGCAGATGGAACTGGAGCTGGCCTTAAGGAACTGAATTGCTGGAGGCTGCAGTTTCCAGACTTCTCAATCTACAAACACTAGACAGCTTCAAAAGTCAGTGGGAAAGATCTCTCATATGGCTGAGAAAGGAGCATGGTCTGGCCCTGGCCCCAGCCCTGGCCTCAGTTCCAGGGTAGCAGCAATCACTGCTGAAGCAGAGGCTGCTTCTGGAGCTCCTCACTTAACAAAGAGCCCAAAAGTCAATTGACTAGGCAAATGAGCAAATGGGGAAAAAGAAACAGACTGTAGATTTTTACTTTCTTGATGAAGAGGTATTTTTTTATGTCATTGGTGATGAGGAAGATCAAAACAAGCAATCAGAAGAAGACAACAAAGCTAAACCTCCTACATCCAAAGTGTCCAACAAAAATATGTTTTGGTCTCAGGCCATGGAAGAGCTCAAAAAAGATTTTGAAAATCAAGTGAGAGAAGTAGAGGAAAATTGGGAAGAGAAATGAGAGTGATGCAAGCAAATCATGAAAAGCATGATTCAACAGGTTGCTAAAAGAAACCCCCCAAAAATGCTAAAGAAAATAACACCTTTAAAATTAAACGAACCTAAATGACAAAAGCAGTCCAAAAAGCCAATGAGGAGAAGAATGCCTTAAAAAGCATGGGCCAAATGGAAAAAGAGGTCCAAAAGCTCACTGAAGAAAACAATTGCTTAAAAATTATAATGGAGCAAATGGAATCTAATGACCTTATGGGAAATCAAGAAATTACAAAATAAAACCAAAAAAATGAAAAAAATAGAAGACAATGTTAAGTATCTCATTGGAAAAACAACTGACCTAGGAAGTGGATTCAGGAGAGATAATTTAAAAATTATTGGACTACCTGAAAGCCATGATCAAAAAAAGAGCCTAGACGTCCTCTTTCAAGAAATTATCAAGGAAAACTGACCTGATATTCTAGAATCAGAGGATAAAATAGAAATGGAAAGAATCTACCTATTACCTCCTCAGAGAAACCCCCAAAGCAAAACTCCTAGGAATATTGTAGTTGAATTCCAGAGTTCCCAGGTCAAGGAGAAAATACTACAAGTAGTCAGAAAGTAATAACAATAATTGTGGAAACACAATCAGGATAACACAAGATTTAGAAGCTTCTACATTAAGGGATCAGAAGGCTTGGAATATGATATTCCAGAGGTCAAAGGAGATAGGATTACAACCAAGAATCACCTACCCAGCAAAACTGAGTATCATGCTTTGGGGAGAGGGAGAATGGAAATTCAATGAAATAGAGGACTTCCAAGCATTCTTGTTGAAAAGACCAGAGCTGAATAGAAAATCTGACTTTGAAATACAAGAATCAAGTGATACATGAAAAGTAAACAGGAAAGAGAAACTATAAAGAAAAACTTATTAAAGCTGAACTATTTACATTCCTACATGGAAAAACTATATTTGTAACTCATGAGACTTGTCTCAGTATTAGGATGTTTGAAGGAAATATACGTGTGTGTGTGTGTGTGTGTGTGTGTGTGTGTGTGCAGCAACAGAGACAGAGAGACAGAGACATAAAGAGAGATAGGGCACAAGGTGAGCCGAATATGAAGGCATGATATCTAAAAATGAAAATTAAGTATTGAGAGAAATGTACTAGGAGAAAGAGAAAGGGAGAGGTAGAATGCAGCAAATCATCTCACATAAAAGAGGCAAGAAAGAGCTTTTACAATGGAGGGGGAAAGTGTGAAGGCGAGAGGGAATAAGTGAGCCTTCCTTTCATCAAATTTGGCTTCAGGAGGGAATAACATACACATTCAATTGGGTATGGAAGTTTATCTTACCCTACACGAAAGCAGGGAGAAAGGGAATAAGAACTGGAGGAAAATAGAAGGGATGGCAGATTGGGAGAAGGGGTAATCAGAAGTAAACACTTTGGTAGAGGGACAGGTCAAAGGAGAGAATAAATAGAGGGCAGACAGGATAGAGGGAAATATAGTTAGTCTTTCACAACATGACTGCTATGGAAGTGTTTTGCATGACTACCCATGTATAACCTATATCGAATGCTTGCCTTCTCAATGAGGAGAGAATGTGGAACTCAAAGTTTTAAAATGAATGTTAAAAATTGTTTTTACATGCAACTAGGAGATAAGATATATAGGCAATGGATATAGAAATCTATCTTGCCCTGTAGGAAAATAGAAGGGAAGGGGATGGGGGGGGGCGGTGATAAAAGGATAGCAGATTGGAGGAAATGATAATCAAAATACATGTTGTCCTGAGGGGGAGGGAGGAGATGAGGAGAAAATTTGAAATTCAAAATTATGTGGAAGTGAACGTTGAAGACTGAAATCAAATAAATTTTTAAAAAAAGACAAATTCAGTAAATGGAGAGACCCAGCCTTGATATCATGAGATGAGGCCCCTTAAGAAGTTCATGTTAGATAGGACTTTGACAGGCTTTGCATTAGTATATCTAGGATATAGAAATCCACTAGAAAAAAAAATAAAAAAATAAATCCATTAGATCCCAACTTAGCCCCCCAAAAGGGTGAAAAAGACTTTTACCTTTTTTTTTTAGTAAACTGTGAGGTCCTGACTCACATGTCTTAGTCCCTTTTGTCTCTGTTCTAAGTTGAGTCAAGGAACAACTAGTGTCATAGCTATGTCTCTTTTGGACCAGGTCCTTAGGCTTAGCAGCATGATCCAGTAGGGTTGTAACACTGGGAAAGGGAAGTTCATTTCCCAAATGTCAGACCAGTTCCTCCATGGTATATCAAATGACCTTCCCCTTTCCCAAGTACTTAACCCTTCTTCCCCAGGAGATAGAAAGGGTTGGAGAGGTATGGGGGAGGAGGTTTTCAGATCCTATAATAGTACTCAAATTCTTGTCCATTGAACATGGTGAGAAGATATCAGCTGTAGACTGTAGCTGATTAGTTGAGCCAGCCACCAGAAAAAATGGGCAGGATGATGATGGAACTGTCCAGGGTGGCAGCTCAACCTTGGCCAGCTAATGGAGTGACAGTAAAACAGATTGTGTGTGGATGAGAGGACCAGGGCTGTGCCTATGGTGCAGGACCTGGGGAGGACTGAGAAGCATCTGGAAAGCAAATAGAAGACAGAAGGTAGAAAGGAAGCATTCCATGTAGTAGTTTCCTGGCTTAATTATTCTTGATAACTATGGACTAATCTCTTTCTACCTGCTGAAGTAATAAAAACATTATCAGTATCCTTTAATATTCAGTGCCCTAGGACAACCCCTCTCCCGTTTCACTGTAGCCTAGTTGTGGCTCTGCAAACTAAATTCAACTAGGAATAGAGCTAACAGTGGTTGACAATTTGTCAGGCACAGCATGTGTTTCCACAGAACATCCTTTTATGACATTTTTGGGTGTGTGTGTGTGTGTGTGAATTTACTTCGCTCCATCTATTCATTAAGAGGGTGATATTGTGATGTGCAAAGAATCTTGTAATTTCTCAAAGTCTCTATGCTACTCTGATTATGTCTCCATATTTATAACTTGAGTCTCATATTAGGTCTTTATGTGTGGGTGCTGTTTGGTTCTGCTAATTAAACCATGGATCTAATAAGGTAAAGGTCATGGTCTATAACCCTGTGTAGGCCAGTTAACTGGGATATGGCCTGTTATCACAGGTGGTAATCTTAACCCCCACCAGTATCACAAGTGTGTAGTCATGGAACACTGGGGTATAGAATAGGCATGGATCAGTGCCAACTCATTTCCCAGGTAGAAACACTCCCCCAAACTATTCTTCTAGTGACAGTGAATACAGGCATGATTTTCAAATATGAAAAATAGTAAGAATGCTAATAATGTATAATGAATGCCATTTTATTGTGGTGCCTATATGGGGATCAAATGAAAGAACATGAAGAATTGAGAATGTTTAGACTGAAGAAGAAAAGACTTAGGATGTATCTTCAAGAATCACCACATAGAGGAGGATTAGGCTTGCTTTACTTGACTGTAGAGAGCAGAACTAGGAGCAGTGAGAAGAGGAAGAAGATAAATTGACTTAGGCTCCATGTTGGACAAAAACTTCTTTATGACCAGACTGTCCTAAAGGGGGGTGGACTGCCCCCTCCCTGGAGGTTTCAAACAAAGGCTGGATGGCCATTCATCAGGGACACAACAAACAGGAGGGACTCTCTGGCTTCTGAAGGCCCTTCTATCTTTGAGGTACTTTGGGCCTGATTTTCCTATTGATCTGTCAACTGTGCCTGACATTGGGCTGAGAATTGGGAGATTTCTTTGTCAGCCTGTTATTTACTCACTGTGTGATTCTGAGTAAGTCTCTTCCCTCATCAAGGGTGTGCTGATGGCAGCTCAAGCAGTAGAAAGTCAATTCTTAAATTTTCAGTGTGAGCATTTGCACCTCAGAAATCAGCAAATGCAAGCTCTGATTTGTTGTTTTGCTGATCATCTAGACTTTAGTGGTGGAGAAAATGTTAATCATGAAGATTAAACCTTAAAAATAGGTAACACATACACATTTTCCCCAAGAGAGCTAAGTGTTAAAATTTACCACGTTACTCCTGCCTGGAACTAGTTCCCTCTCTTACAGTATTTTTTTTAACTAGCTCTATTTTATTGACATAAGAATGAGCCAGTGAGGAGGCCATCATCACTTGTCCTGATCTATATCTGGCCACTGAACCCAGATGGCTCTTAAGGATAAAGTGTGGCTGGTGACTTTGCACAGTCCTCACTTAAATTCAATTCATTTGTAAGTCATGGCATCACTTTTCTGATGTCATGGTCCTCTTTGAGAATGAAGGACAAATAAAAACAATGACAGCCAGAGAAGAATCTCCATCCAATGTGTGTTTAAACCTTCTGTGCTGTTTACAATCTTTTTTACGTTTCATTTATTTTATTTTTTAATGTAGGAAATAAAACAAGCATTTACATAATATATATAATAAAAAAGATGATTTTTTTAGTCTTAGAGAACTGACTGGTACATTGAGAGGTGAGTGACTTGCTCAAGGTCACACAACCAGTATGTATCAGAGGCAGGGTTTGAGCCCAGTTCTTCCTGGCTTTGAGGCCAGCTCTCTATCCACTGTTCTGTGGATTCCTTTGGCATCAATAACAGCTGACATTTGCAGGGTTGTTTAACTTGGGGACCACAGAACCCAGACAGATTTCAGGGAGTCCATGAACTTGTATAGAGAAAAACACTGGCATCTTTATTTCTCCTAACCTCTTTTTTCCTTTGTAATCTTATGTATCTTATTTTATGCATTTACAAAACATGATTCTGGCAAGAGCTCTATAGGTTTCACCAGTCGCCAAAAGGCTCCATGACTCAAAATGCTTAAAAATCCTTCTAGCAATCTAAGATTCCCGAAACTTTCCAGACAGGTGAATGACCAGAATTAAATAAATTCTGAATTATTTTCTTGATCCTCACATCAGCCTTTGATGAGGATATTATGGGCATTATCTCCATTTTACAGATGAGGAAAATGAGGTTTAGAGAGTTGAAATGACTTGCTCACGGTCACACACCAGTGTGTATTAGCGGCAAGACTTGAACCCAGGTCTTCCTGACTCCACATATAGCTAGTAAAAAAGAGTGCTTTCCATGACTCTGTGCTATCCACCTATAAAACTAGTTATATGCAAAAATAATTTCCAAAATCTTATTTTCTATGGGTCTTTTAGTCATTTACTGTTTGTCCATGGAGTGTAGAACCCATGGACAGAATTTGAAAGGCAAATAAGGATGGCCCAGAACCCATGGGTCTCAAGGGCCCAGAGCCTACAGGAAAATCTTCAAAATTCCAGAGCCAGCCATTCCATTAGGCACAACATGGAAGGAGAGACTTGGCAAGAGGAGAACTCCAGGGACCCCTAGCCTGGCAGCAGAGATGAAGCTGATCATGAACCAATTAAATACTTTCCCTTTCCCCCACCCCCAACCCCTGTCAGTTGCAACATTTGACATTTCTTGTCCCAGCCTGCTCAGCCATATTGGTCCCTGCAGGGGGCTAGACCTCCTGGAGCACTCTAATGACAGACCTTGGAAATTGGGTTACCAGAAAAACCATCTCTCATTTCTCCCTTTAAGAGAAAAACTACTGAATAGGGCCTTTTTCTTTTTTTCTTTCTTCCTTTATTTCTTTTTTTGTTGTTGTTCCCCCTTCAGATTTGTTAACTCTTGGGAAATGCTGCTTTTCAAATAGCACTTTAAGCCAGGCTGAGGGAATTGGCAGGAGCATGAGGGCCAGGAAGCTGCCAGTGATGAGTTTTTAATTCCGGCTGTATTGTGAGCCCATTCAGACAATGTTCCAATACCATGTTCACAGACACTTCAATTATCCGGCTTTTCAGTCTTCCTCCATCACAAAGAACGCATCTCATTTTTCAGACGCAGCCACAGGCTGAGCTCTAATCTTCATTTTCCAGAAGTAGCAGAGGGTGGGTGCCTTAAGAGAATGTGAGTTGGTGAAGGTATGAATGCCAAGATGGATGGATAGAGAGGGAGGCAGGATTGGATGCTGAGGAAAGAAATATTATCGAGCACCTGCTGAACCTGATATATAAGGATCAAAAATAGAGAGCTAGGCAGGGAACCTCAAAGGCAATCTACTCTAGCAATTTCATTTTGCAAATGAAGAAACTGAGACCAACAGAGGTTAAGTGATTTATCTGAGGTCACACAGATAATAGAGTCTTCCTGACTCTAAATCAGATGAAAGAGAGAGAGAGAGAGAGAGAGACAGAGACAGAGACAGAGAGAGAGAGACAGAGAAAAACAGAGACAGAAAGACAGACAGAGATGAATGAATGAATGAATGGGCCAGATGCTGTGCTGGATATTAGAAACATAAAGATGAAAATGAAAGAGTATCTTTTCTCAAATTTGTCTTTTATCAAAGGAGGCAATTATATACTTATATCAGTGTATACCACACCAAGAAATGTCTTGTGAGTCACTGTAGAAGCACATAAATTTCCAGTTTTATGCAGTTAGGGAACTCTATAGAGAGGCAAGATTGCATGGAAGAAGAGCACTGGATTTGAAGTTGGAAAGTCTGGGTTCAAATACCAGCTCTTCTATTTACTGTCCAAATGACCTTGGGCAAGTCTTTTGTGAATGGAGGATGTTGGACTAGATCACCTCTAAGGTTCCTTTCAACTCTAAATCTATTCTCCCATAAATACGTGGTCTGAAGATCCAGGAGAATCACATTAAGAAGACTTGTTGTAGAGACCATGACTAGGTGTTGCCTTATCATAGGAACTGTGAATTCCTCCATCTCCCTGTCTCTTCTGTTGTATTTGAATCCTTTGACTCCTCCCTAACACTCTTCCCTCAATTGTTGAGACTTAGCACTCCAGTGGCTGTCCTCTGACCACTCTTTTCTTCCTTCTCCTTGAATGTCTCTCCACCTTCATCTGACCCTTGACATGTGTTCATCCTGGAAGGCTCCATCCTCACACCTTTCCTTCCCTCCCTTTGCACTCTCTTTTTAATGATCCCATGGTTTTCATTTAATTTTTATTCAAGTCCCGAATAGATATCTTTTCATCCTAAGACCATGATTTTCCTCCAGAGCATCAGTCCCCAAATGTCAACCATTTGCTGGACACCTTCACCTCTACATTTTTGTTACCTCAAATTGAGTGTGTTCAAACTTGAAATCATATATAGTAAAGTGGAAAGGGACTTAGAGTCAGGAAGACCTGGATTTAGATCTCATCTTGATATGTTTTGGCATGTATGCTCAGGAGTTAGTCCCTTAACAATTCTATGCTTTAATTGTCATACCTGTACAATGAGGGCCATAGACTCAATGACCTTTAAGGTTCTTAGAGATCTAAACCTGTGGTCCTAAGTTCCTTTAATTCTCTGTTCAATTTCATCTGGGGTAGAGGCTAAACAGCTGGCCTTGGAGTCAGGAAGATATAGGAAGAGTAGTATGGGTTCACTTGGAACTTACAAAATTTAGGTTAAAAAACATATAGGGATTAGTGAATAGAGATTTGGTCTTGAAACCAGAAAGACCTGAATTCAACTCTTGCTTCTAACACATGTTGGCTGTGAATCTGGGCAAGTCACTTAATTTTTTTTTCTGAGCTCTAGGAAACTCCCTAAGACTTGCAGAGAAAATGTTGACCTGCATCAGTAGAGAAAGTTTGTTTTACTAAAGAAATAACAGATACAGGCCCATTTGTAAAGTGGCCCTAATAATGCCAATTATTCCTACCTCATTGGGTTGTTGTGGGGCTCAAAGGAGATAAAGTGCTATGATAAAGACAGAAGATCATAGATTTAGAGCATGATAAGACCCTAAAATCCATTATGTCCATCTGCCCCCCCACTTTATCAATGAAGAAACTGAGGCACATGTCAGTTAAGTGCCTTGTCCACGGTCACATAGTGTCTGATGCAGGATGTGAACCTAGGTCTTTCTGATTCCAAGTCTAGTGGCCTATTGACCCCACCACTTGACCTCTAAGTTTATTTTTTTTATGTTCTCCCTACCTCCTCCAACTCTGAATTGCATCTTCCCATGACATCTCTATTTTTCCTGATGACACCCTTTTTTTTAACCATGGAGACAACTTAAAATCATCTTTCCTTCACCACTCTCCCCCTCATACCCAATCAATTACCAAGTCTTATTGACTCCACTCATACCCAATGCATCTTGAATCCTCTCCACTCCCACTGCAACTATCTGGTTCAGACCCCCATTATTCTTTCATTAACTATATAGCCATAGACTCCTGCCTTATCTTCTTGCTGTAATCCATTCATCTAGCTAGTCACTGAATTTTCCTAATGCACCATTCTGACTTTATCACTCTTTTTTCTAAAAACAAAAAATGGCTTTATTGGTTCCTCACTGCTCATGGGATGAGACACATATTCTACTTTCCTGGCATTCAAGGCCCTCCACAATATAATCCCAACCTATCTTTCCAGTTTTATCTCATACAACATCATTTCAAATCCTTTACATTCTAGTGAAACTGGTTTATCTACCATTCCTATGCTTATCTACTCTATGTCAACATCTCAATTTTGTGACAGTATATGCATCATTATACACCCAGAATCCCCCAGGGTAGAGCATAAGACATGTTTTCTCAACTCTTTTACAGTGTTGCAAATTTTTAAATGGATTAAAATTCTTTGAACTCAATACAAATCAACAAGCATTTATTGAGCATCTGTTCTGTAAAAGGTACTATGTGAAGCACTATGGATGCAAAGATGAAAACAATCTCTGCTCTTAAAGAACGTATACTCCAATAGGGAGAATGAGGTGCTACAGAAGTAGTTACTTATGCCAGAGGAGATTCGGAAAGATTTCATGGAGAAGGTGATGGTTGAGCCCATCTTCAACCCTTTGTTCATTGTCACTACCCTCGCTTCCCAATCTCTGCTTGTTAATAGTTTGAGAGCCCAAGGAGTCACTAGACACTAGCAAAGTTAATGAACTCCTGAGTTTCAACCAGCTTTTCTCAGACTTCCCTAATTGGGGAATGCCTCTAATGGATGTCTATGATGTAAAGGAAGGGGCATTGGTGGCCTCAGGATAGAGAGCCTTGGAATGGTGAATTTAGACTTTCCAATTTTTGAATGGCCACTGGATGGTGTGCTGGGAAGTATGCATCGAAAGTGGCATTGGGATGATGGGAGGTAGATTTACCTGGTTTGGTCCTGAAAGGACTCTCTTTCATGTAACAAACACAAAAAAATTAAAAGGGAACTTTCCCTTCATGGGGAGCTCCATGGTGTCTGCCAGTCTGAGAGGAGAGAAAGAAAGAAGGAATGGGGACATAAAGGTGTCACAGGCAGGTATCTTAAAACAGGCTAGGGTTAAAACAAATGAAGAAAGAAAGAAAAAGAAGGAAGCAAGGAAGGAAGGAAGGAAAAGAAAGAAATGAAATGAAATGCTAGGGTTAAAAAGGACTATGTGGGGTAGCTCAGGGATCTAGATCACTGAGGACTCATCCCTTACCCTCTTCTCTTTCCCTTATAAGATCAAAATTTTAAAGCTAAAGAGGACCAAATCCAACCCCCTCCTTTTTCAGATGAGGAAACTGAAGTGCAGAGAGGTTAAGTGATTTGGCCATGGTCCCACAATGGGTGAATGTCAGAGGAAGGATTTGAACCAGTCTTACTGACTATAAGCACTTCATCCAGTTAGCATTATTTTGTCTCCCCCCCCCCCCCCCATTACCTGCTTGATGTCTCCCAGGTGACTTACCCACTCCCTTTTACTTCATCTGCTTTCCTCTAGAACCTCAAAGCTCTGAATTTGGTCCTTTTTTCTCATTCAGCTCCAGGCAAACAGGCTAGGAGACTGCCTCCAGGACCCAGGCGGGTGGATGGCTTCTCTATACTGTCTTTGCCTCTTAAAGGAAAGGGAAACATGTTAATTAGCAACCAATTAATGTACTTTTGATATTTTAATTATTCTGTCAGAGATTGGCTGTCTGCAAAATAGCTCACATTAATTGAATCTTTTTAATAATTCTGTGAACACTTCTTTCCTCCTTGATGTCCTGGTTTAAGGAGAAAAAGAGGTTGGACAGTCTTATAGCTCAGTAATTTGAGTTAATGGCATGAAGCCTTCATTGGGCTTTCATATACTTATTGAACCAGTGATCTCTTAATACTTCACTAGACTTTTTTTCTTGTTGTAATAATTGTCACACGATGGCCTTTTTGAAAATTTCCAAATAGTCTGTGCTGTCTCTCTGGGAAGCTTCCTGGGAGAAAAGTATACTGGTTAGTTTCCCTTCAACCAGGAAAATGATAGGATTATGCATTTACAGTGGGAAGGAACCTTGGAAGGTCCTGTATTTTCCTTCCCCACTTCTTGTCATTTCCCAAACACCAAGAACCTAATACAGAAGCAAAAGTCACGGGATCATAGATCTAGAAAAGACCTCAGAAGTCATCTAGTCCAACAATCTCATTTGATAGATGAAGAAACTGAAGCCCAGAGAGGATCAGTGACTTATCCATGGTCACCTGATAATTTGAACTTGAGTCATCTGATTTCCAATCCTGTGTTCTTCCCATACTATATTATGATGCATTGAAGAACTGGGGCCCCCACAAATTCACTGAGGCCATCCTATAGCTAGCTCCATCAGCCTTCTGTGCAGAATGAGACATGGCTATTCAGAACAGTTAGAGGAGATGATGGGTGGAAAGATGAGATTGGAGCTGACAGATTGATCCCTATGGTCTTGGGCAGCTTTGATTGCCAAGAAATCAATTGGTCGTTAGGATGACAGAGCTGGATGGACCAATTGATTGCTTGGAGCGGTACCATCAAAGTGGCTGGAACCACTAGTCAGACCAGAAAAATGTTGAAACAGTGACTCTGGGAAGAGACAACCTAAGTCATTTATGATCATTACATTTAGACCTTTTCTGCTATTACACATAACATCAATCATTTCCCTTGAGATTTAAAAAAAAAACTTAAAGGGAAAGGATGCAAAGTTTAAAAGTTAAAGAGAACCTACTAGGGAACGTGGGAGGGAAACTCTAAGTTATAGCTGAGTTGCTGATCTGAATTGTGAAGAAAATTTTCAAACTGGGCATTTCCTACATGTATGAAATTATAGGTCTGGGACAAAGAAAAAAATTCATGGAAAGATAATATCAACATGTTATGATAGATTATGCCTCTGTTCCATGATAGATTTTCAAAAAGTGGTAGATTCCATCTATTAAGAGGGAATGTGGTTTAATGGAAAGAACACTGATTCTACAGTCAGTGGACCTGGGTTCAAATCCTACCTCTGACCTTTAGGACTTGTGTGACCTTGAGTAAATCACAACCTACCTGAGCCTCAGTTTGCTCATGTTGAAAATGAAGGTGTTAGACTATATGCCCTTTGAGGTCCCTTGAAGCTCTTGATCCTATGATATTAACTGAGTCTTGCACAGATAGACCTACAGGTCAAACATCATCCAGATGTCACTTACTATACCTGGCCTTTCCTGATTCCACCCACCACCACCACCAATAGTGCTCTGTCCCTCTTCTAATTGGGGCAGCTAGGTGGTGCTACAGTGCACAGAGTGATGGACCTGGAGTCAGGAAGACTCCTCTTCCTGAGTTCAAATCTGGCCTCAGATACTTACTAGTGTCTGAGTGTGTGACCAAGGGCAAGTCATTTCACCCTGTTTGCTTCAGTTTCCTCATCTGTCAAATGAGCTGGAGAAGGGAATGGCAAACCACTCCAGTATCTTTGCCAAGAAAACCCCAAAATGGTGTCACAGAGAGAGGGAAATGACTGAACAACAGCCCCCTCCTAATTATTTTATGACAATTTATAAATCTTTACATTTCCTTCTTTATCTGTCTATAGATTATGTCCCCCAAAGAGGATATAAGTTTGTTGAGAGCAGGTCTTGTTTCATTTTCTGCCTCTGTGTTCCCAGAATCTAGCACATTGCCTGGTATATAATGGGCACCTAGCATATGTTGGATTTTGCTGAACTGAATAGAAGATGAGCAACAGAATCTAAGAATGCATATGGATAGTCATGCCTAAGTACCGGCCATCGTTGTATTCATTTAATGACTGTGAATTAAACTATGCATTCAACATAGTTGTTGAACTGTCAAGGTAACAAATGTTATTAACTACCTATTATAAACAAGGTGTGTAGTAGATTCCTTGGGAGAAGGGACTTTATCAGGATGGTGGAGCACCCAAAGTACAAGCCATATGAGGACAGGTTGAAGGAACCTGAAATGTATAAACTCAAGAAGAAAAGACTCAGGGTAGAGAAGAACTATTTCTAAATATTGGAATCCCTGTTACTTAGAGGATGAATGGATTTCCTCTATTTTTTTCTCTGGGGGAAGAGCTAGTTAACAAAGAGTAGCAACTGCCAAAAAAAAAAAAAGTAGCTTTACGTTTGATTGAAGGAAAAATTTCCTAACAATTAGGACTGTTCAATAGTGAAATAGGCTTCCTTGCTAGGAAATGGAATTCCTATCTCTGGAGGTCTTCAAACAAAGGACAGCTTGAACCAAAGGACTTTTGAGCTTGAATTGGATGAGATCAGATCAAGGCAAAGTCAAATTGAATTCAAATATATAGATTAGGAGACTTTAGTGAAACTGGATCTGATTGAATCCAATAAAAGATATCCCTGTACAAACAAGGCTGAAAGGAAGTGGTTTTTGACTCACTGCTTTGAGAAGACAGTGAATGGCCAGAAGCAGCAGAGTACATATAGTTTCCTCTTTGCCACAGATATGTTCTCCAGATAATACGCATAAATTTTATTTGGCTAATCACATTTTGAATGTTCAAAAGGAGTCCATTATCTGAAGAATGCTGAGTAAACTTTTTTGTAAATTAAAGGATGTTTCTCTTATCTGAGTGTGTTGTTCAGTCATTTTAGTCCTGTCCAACTCTTCATGACCCCATTTGGGGTTTTCTTGGCAAAGATACTGGAGTGGTTTGCCATTTCCTTCTTCAAATCATTCTACAAATGAGAAAACAGAGGCAAACAAGGTTAAGTGACTTGCCCAGAGTCACACAGCTAGTATGTGTCTGAGGGCAGATTTTTATGACTTGAGGCCTGGCATTGTATCCACTGCACCACCTACCTGCCAACTATTTTGAGAAGCTGACTCATAGCATGTTTTCAGGATTTGGGCTTCCTTAAAGAGGAGCATACTGGGATAGTAGGACTCCAGAAGGGATTTCTTTATCCCAAGTTTTAACTTTTCTTTCATCTAAAGACCTGAAAAAGTGACATACTTGGTAATTGTCTCCTGGAAAACCAGAGAACTTTCTCAGATGGGAGGGCTGTCCATGGATCATATCATTCAGCTCATTTTGGGGGTGTGGGGGGAGTCTAAAATAAACTCATAACACAGTTATTTTTGTTTCTACAATCTTTGCTTCCCATCCAAATAATCTGCACCATTCTCCCCACCACCACTCCACCCACCACCCATCCCCCTGGGGAGGTAGGATGGCCACAGTGGAAAGAGCAATGACCCTTAAGTGGGATGTCAAATCCTGCTTCTGAGGTGGTTCACTATTGATGTCACCATAGGTGATTCACCTACCTTTATTAAGCTTTAATATTTTCATCTGTAAAATGAGGGCATTGGACAAGATAGCCTCTGAAGTCTCTTCCAGAACTCGGTCAGTGATCCTTCCACTTCATGAATTTCCACACAAGACTAACTGCTGGGCACAAGATGCTCTTCTGCTTTCCCCCTTTATGTAATCTCTTCCATTTGAATAAATTATAAGCTTCCATTATTATTACTACATACTGTTTATTTACTTATTGGTTCAATGCTGAGAGGAAAATCACTGTATACAGCCCTCTAGCTTTTCAATTTCTCTGGGAAATCCACTCCATTATGCTGAGATCCCCTGCCTGACTCATTGAAATGCTGTGTATTCAAAAGGAAATGGGGTTAGAGGCAGCTCAGGTAGAGCACAGGCCTGGAGTCAGGAGGCCCTGAGTGTCAAATCCAGCCTCAGACACTTGACATTTACTAGCTGTGTGACCCTGAGCATGTCACTTAACCCCAATTACCTCAAAAAATGGGATTAATCAGTGGATGGGAGCACCAAACTATGTTCTAATTGGTAGATACAGTAATAAAATATGAAAAATTATTTATTAAGTGCCTACTATGTGGAGATGATTCCTGCCTTCAAGTAGCTTACCATCAAATGAAAAAGACAACAGCTAGAAGAGGAGGAGAACATAGGGGGTACCCAGCACTGGGGCATCATAGTCTGTGGAGTTGAATCCAAGCAGAGTTGCAGATGGAAATTGAAGAATGAGTTGTAAAGTCTAGACCCCAAGTTTCTACAAAGGAAATCTTTGGGAGGAATTCAGTGCTCTACCCTGTAGCCCTTCAGTCAGAGGGGAAAGCAGGGTGAGGAAGTTGGGAAAGGGTTGAATAGCCAAAGCTGTTAGTATCATTATGATGAGATTTCAGATGATCAGTTTATCCTGGGTGGTGCATCATGTTCCAAGTATGGGCTTGAACCAAGCATGGGGTTGAAACCAATCAGGGCTGCAGATGAAAAGTTAGTTAAATCCAAAAATTCATACATCCTTAGACAAGAAATGAGATCACCCCACTTTCCTCTGAAAGATCTCTAGCTCATTGATGTCCTTATTAAAGTGGGGTGCCCAAAACTGAACACAATCCTGCAGGTGTCTGGCCAGGACAAAGTTGGATCTATGTGCTTTCCTACTCAATACAGGGGTGGAGTAGACTTTTTTAATGACTTGGAAGAGGACATAGATAGAGTCTTATGAGATTTACATATAACACAAAGCTGGACAAAATGGCTAATATATTAGGAGAAGGAATGGGTCTCCAAAAAAATTTGGGTGGGCTGGAGTGATGGGATGAATCCAAGAAGATGAAATTTAAAGTGGGGCATTACCAAAGCTAAGAAATTAAACTACATAAATGTGACATAGGAGAGAGAAAGGACTAAGCAGTAGGGAGCTCATACGAAGAAAGACCTAGAAGCTCTAGGATGGCTAGCTCAAAAGGCATCAACAGTGTGGCATTGTTGCCAAAGAAGCTAGAGTAAAATTGTGGTTGTTCTGTCGTTTTCAGTCATGTCCGACTCTCCGTAATCCCATTTGAGGTTTTCTTGGCAGAGATACTGGAGTGATTTGTCATTTACTTCTCCAGCTCATTCTACAGATGAAAAAACTGAGGCAAACAGGGTAAAATGGCTTGCCTAGGGTCACACAGCTGGTAAGTATCTGAGGCCGGATATGAACTCAGGAAGATGAATATTCCTGACTCCAAACCCAGTGCTTTATCCATTTCACCACTGCTAATAGACACAGAATATATCCAGAATGAATCTGTAATCTGCTCTGGTTAAACTACAACCACTATATGACATTGAGTTCTGGTTGCTGAGAAAAGACCTTGACACATTGGAATCCATACTAGAGAAAGTGACCAAGGTGATGAGGGGACCACAGGTGATGTCATGTAAGGATTGGTTGAAGAAATTGGCAATGCTTAGTCTAAAACATAGAAGATTTAATGGGACTCATGACACCTAGTTTTAAGTATTTAAAAGACAAAACTCAACTTAAACATCACCTTGGTGAGGTAGTGTGGAATAGTGAGTAGATAGTGTTGGCCTTGGTGTCAGGTAGCCGTAGGTTTGAATTCTACATCCAATTTGTTATAGCTGTGTGACCCTGAACAAGTCACTTAAATTCTCACAGCCTCAGTTTCCTCATCTTACACACAGATGGTGTTGATCTCCATGACCTTTAATGTCCGTTCAAACTCTGGTTGTGGCGAAGTTAAAGACTCTTGTGATATATCCTGCCTCCCTTCCTCCCTTCTTCCCTTCTTTCCCTCTTTCCTTCCTTCCTTCCTTCTCCCTCCTTCCCTTTCCTCTCCTCTCCTTCCCTCTCCTTCTTTCCTTGAAATTCCTGGGGTTGATCATTGTCAAAGAAAATAGGAGGCAATATGTTTTAGTAGAAAGAACATTGGACTTGAGTCTAAAGACCTGGTGTCAGGTGTCAGCTGTACCACTTCACATGACCTCTCTGAAACTGTTTTCCAAACTTCAAAATGGGAATACAGATGTTTGTGACACCAGCCTTATAGAATCATAGGGAGAATCAAATGAAAATTTTATAAACTGAGGATGAAATAACCATTTTAAAACCAAAAGCACTATATTAATTTTAAATTTTAAAGATGGAACTTCAGAGAGATTTCAATTGTCTTCAGTTGTGCAAGATTTTAATGAAGGAACTTAGTAATCATTTCTTGTGTCCATAGAGAATTGAACAAGAAAGAGTGAAATGAAATTAAAGTGGGAGAAATTTCAAGAGATGGTGCACAGGAACAGACCCCAAAGTTTTTTGGGGGGGGGTTTATTGTTGTTTTGGTTTTGGTTTGTTTTGGTTTTTTAAGAGTTGAAGAGACAGCTATCTGCTCTGTGTGGGTTAGCCTTTAGCTTACCTGAAAATCAGGGACTAAAACTGCAGCACGGAACAAGATTATCGGCATTGAGTTTGAAGTCAGAAGGCCTAGGTTCAAATATCAGTCCAGTAGAGTTCTAACAGCAGCTAGGTTGTTCAACGGAGGGACCACCAGGCCTAGGATCAGGAAGATCTGAATTCAAATCTAGCCTCACTTACTAGCTAGTGGTCTCAGGAAAGCCACTTAACTTTTGTCTGCCTCAGTTTCCTCAGCTGTTGAAAGAAGATAATAGCAGTACCTTCCCTCTCAGGGTTGTTGTGAGGTCCGATGAAATGATTTTAAGTACTTAGCCTAGTGTCCAACATACAGTAGATGTTTCATAAATACTTGCTTCCTTCCTTTATCCCTCCTTTTCTATCTTCCTTTGTATCCTCAGCACACAGTAGCTGTTTAATAAATGTTTACTGACTTCATTTGAGAAATGCTATTGGTAAGTCTATGGGGCTACTCTGCTGTCAATGACAAAGATGATAAGACATGAACCAAGCAATCCCCCTTACTCTTCATATACATGCTCCAATAAAGGAAGGTGGGGGAGTAAGGCAGCTGATTTGGAGTCTGAGAACTTGGATTCAAATCCTGCCTGTATATACAACCTATGTGACCTAATATGAGTCATTTAACCTTTTGGGGCTTCATTTTCATCACCTGTGAAATTAGAGGATGTCCTTTATGGCCCCTTCCAGAGGTCTAGTGACCATATCCTGTGAGTTCCTTAAGCAGACCTGAAGAAAAATCTGGAGTCTATGTGAGGGCATACCCATCCTTGAGGGTGGCAATGTTAAGAGTAAAGTGACAGGTCCAGTTGCTTTTCTGTACATTTTTCTGCCTGCCTCCTACTGGAAGAGAGTCATCCTCCAATGAAGGGAGTGACCTCACTTTTCCTCAGTTATCACGTTCTTGAAATGAGGGTGCAAATTAAATTTTTGCAATTCAAATCCTGTTTTCCCACTGACTCACCTGATGTCTTTCAAGCTGACCTCACTCTCATCATTTTTTATCCTCCTAGGGGCAGTAGCTCTTAACACTAGAGCTGAGAGCTTCCTGGCCTTTCCTCTCCTACAGCTCAAGATTTCACTAAACACCTAAATACTCTAGGGGAACCTAATGGAGCCCCCCTCCCTCTCCTCTCCAATGAGGTTTTTTTGTAAAGCAAAGGATATTTCTTAAAACACAGATAATGCTCCTTCTTATATATCTGTTAAACTTGTTCCTTAAATTGCCACATCTCTTTGGCTTAAAGTGAGGTCTACTAGTGGTTAGGAGTCTGCTGTCAGCGTTTGCAGACAATTTTATAATCTAGGGAACATGGCCCCTGGCCAAACAACAAGCCAGTCAGACAATACTTCACTGAGCATGAATCAATAAGAATAAAGCAATAGCTCAAACAGTTACCAAATTGAGGATATTCTTTGACTCAGTTATACCAGTAGACCAGGGGTGGGGAACCTGTGGCTTCAGTGCCACATGTGGCCCTCTAGGTCCTCAAGTGCAGCCCTTTGACTGAATCCAAACTTCACAGAACAAATTCTCCTAATAAAAGGATTTTTCTGTAAAATTTGAACCCAATCAAAAGGCCTCACCCAAGGACCTAGAAGGTCACATGTGACCTTGACGCTGCAGGTTCCCCACCCTTATATTAGGTCCTGTGCTATACCACAAAGAGATCAAAGAAAGAAGGGGTCTATAGACACAAAAATATTTATAGCAGCTCTTTTCATGCTAGCCAAAAACTGGACTCTAAAAGGCGGCATCCTACCGGGGAATGGCTAAGCATATTGTGACATGTGAATGTGATGGACAATTATCACACCATAAGTAATAATGAGATTGACAGTTTCTGAGGAAGATCTTTGTGAACCAATGCAGAGAAAAATGGACATAAGAACTAAGAAGAATCGCATTCAGTGATAACATTGAAGAGAAAAATAAGATTGAAAAAATTTAGAATTCTTATCAATGTGATAATGAACTAGGAGTCCAGGAGACTAAAGATGGAACGTGACACCACCTCCTGACAGAGAGGTGAAGAGCTTACAAAGCAGAGGGAGGTGTGCCTTTTGGGACATGGCCAATTGGGGAATTTGATTTCTTAGATTATGTATTTTATGATAAGGGGTCTCTGTCTTTCACTGTCTCTTTTTCCTTCCTTCCTTCCCTCTTTCCTTCTTTCCCTCCTTCCTTCCTTCCTTCTTTCCCTTCTTCCTCCCTCCCTCCCTCCCTCCCTCCCTCCTTCCTTCCTTCCTTCCTTCCTTCCTTCCTTCCTTCCTTCCTTCCTTCCTTCCTTCCTTCCTTCCTTCCTTTCTTTCTTTCTTTCTTTCTTC
The DNA here is from genome assembly GCF_028372415.1 of Notamacropus eugenii. Lineage (NCBI taxonomy): Eukaryota > Metazoa > Chordata > Mammalia > Diprotodontia > Macropodidae > Notamacropus > Notamacropus eugenii. The sequence continues at coordinate 310,054,448 of NC_092873.1, forward strand.
CTTCCTTCCTTCCTTCCTTCCTTCCTTTCTTTCTTTCTTTCTTTCTTTCTTTCCCTTTCCTTTTTTCCTCTTCCCTTCCTCCCCCATCCCTCCATACCTTACTTAAACCCAGTTCACTTGCAAGTCTTGGCATCACCTTCCTGATTATGGTCCTCTTTGAGAATGATGGACAAACAACAACAATAGTAAATATCCAAGTAAATCTATATAGTAAATATCCAAGGCAGGATTTGAATGTGATTATTATAACATCAACAGTAACTATTTATCATTATCATTATCATCACCATTTTTATTATTATTTGTTGTTGTTCAGAGCTTAGAACAATGCCTGGCACAATCATAAATTCCTTTTCACTGACTGAGTATTATAATCTGAACTTTGTTCTGCACATAGTAGGTGGTTAATGTGCTCGAGCTGAATGCATGAGTGACTGAATGCATTTCACCTTTCTGTGGCTCCTTTTCATCTCTAAGCCTGAGGTATCTTTCAGTCCCACAACCAAGTTGGGAGCGATTGGATATTAAAGGCAGGCCTGTGTTTTCTCAGTAAATAAAAAGCATTTGCATTTGGGTCCTAAGATGTTTACTCTTCTGGCAGCTACATTTGCCCTTCTAGCTTCTTCTCAGTCTTAACATTTGGATGTGATGGGAGAGAGTATGGTTGGCATCAGAATGAGCCCTCATTAGCTACTCCAAATCCTCGAGGGTCAGGAAAGCCAAGGAGTAGGCAGACCAGTTCTACCCAGCTTTTAGGTCAGCCCAGAATGCCCCTCCATCTGGCCAGCCCATTATGAGTATGATTTCATCAAAGGAAGCCACATATTGGCCTATTAGAATGTAGCAATCCAAGTTGTGGGGTTGGAAAGAGAATCTATCTTTGAGAAACTATTCCGTTTAGGCTTTGGGCACATAATATTGCACTGTTCACCTCTCTTCTTCAGTCTCCAGGTTACCTGTTGTAGGGTACTATGGCAACCCTCTACCAGGAAATCATCAACATGTGGTATAGTGATATGAACATGGATTCAGGAGTCAGAGAATCTGAATTTAAATCTCACCTTAGATAAATCACCTAATTTCCTGGGGCTCAGTTTCCTCATCTATAAAATGAAGGGGTTTCACTAAAATTCTTTCAGTCTAAATCTTTGGCTCTCTGATCTCAGGACAGCTCCAATTTGCCAATGTATTGATTTCCTGCTCTAAGTGAAGCCTGGGAATCCAAGCCTTGGCATTATCTCTAGGGAAGACCAAGGGTAATTTGGAAGGGATTTTAGCACTCATCTACTCTGAACCATCTCCTTTTAAAGAGGAGGAAACTGAGGTCCAAAGAAGAAATGGGACTTTTAGTCACATAGCTAGAGAAGAGCAGAGTTGAGATGCTAAGCCAAGAATTCTTTACCTTTTTAGTGTCAGGGACCCCTTTGGTGGTCTGGTGAAACTTATGAACCCTTTCTTAGAATCAATGTTTTTAAATGGACAAAATATGCAGAATTACAAAAGAAATCAATTATATTATAAATATTTAATATAAATATTTCAAATATATGTGTATATGTAAATACATATAATATATATGCATGTATGTATATGACACACATCTACATTTCCATTATAATGAAATACAGGGATCAAAAGAGTTTGGATAAGCAAGCTGACAGATCCCAGGGTAAGAACCCCTACTGTCATCCAAGTCTTTTGAAGGCAAAACCAGTGATCTTTCCATCACATGTCCTACACTGCTCTTTGGTACTGAAGGGACTGAAGAGCCTTTGATTAGTCATATCCCTCAGGTTGCCCTTTGGAGACTTCTTTCCCAGTCACAATTTCCTTTTGTTGTCCATTTGAACCTAATTTCACCTGAATTCATGTATCAGAAGGGGGCTAGATACATATCTTACATTGGAATGTTGCTTTATAATTAAATTAAATTTTCCACACATGGATTGAGGTTACCTTGTACTAGGCTCTGGGCTAGACATTGTAAAGAATCTAAAGAATGTGGTGATACAATCTGTGATCTTAGGAAAGGCATAGCTAGTTGGAGAGATCACTAATAGTTTCACTACTTCCTATGTCTTTGATTTCCTTATCATGAGTGTTCACTCCAAAGATACTATGGCCACCCCATTATACCTTAATGATGGTCTTTAAGAGTTGCCATGGCCAAAAAATTCATCCCCCTGCACCCAATCTGGTGATGACCCTTTCCAAACAGCTGGGATGGCCCTCAGAATCCATCACCAGGATCATACTCTTCAAACTTTACCAGCTTACTTCCACTCCCAACTTGGGGTGCCTTAGTATACAATGAGACATCAGAATAGGACTTTAAAGGACTATACTAGTTGGTACAGTAAGGCTATATCCTAAGGAATAGGTGATCAAAAAGCAAAAAATCTGGAAATAAGTAGATGCCCATCAAATAGTGAATGACTAAATGAAACTATGACTTGCTAATTAATGAAAAGAGTAATGAGTTACATATTGTTGTTCATACCAATACTGTCCATGAGGTTTTCTTGGCAAAGATACTAGAGTGGTTTACCATTTCCTTCTCCAGTGGATTTAGGCAAAGTGACTTGCCCAGGGTCACACAGCTAGTAAGTGTCTGAAGCTAGATTTGAACTCAAGTCTTCTGACTCCAAACCCAGCACTCTATCTTCTGAGCCACCAAGGTGCCCCCACAAGTCATATGACCTGAACTCAAATCCCAGCTCTCTCAGTGTGTGACTCTAGACAAGTCACTTCATCTTTCTGGGTCTCCATTTCCTCATTCATAAAATGAAGAGGTTGAACTAGGAGGCCTGATTTTCAAGACAATTGATCATCATGTCAGTTGGTAATGCTTAGTTGTCTTTCTTTGTTGCAAGGGAGGGTTCAATGGGTGTGATGGTATGGGTTAAAGAGTAATGACTATTATAAAAATAAAAGGCAACAATAAAACAGACAAACAGGATAACCAGCAATGCCAGGCAGGATACAGATGAGGCTAGATGAATGGGACAACCAATAAGGACTGGAGGAATTCAAGGAACAGAGATAACAGGGGACTGGAGGAGCTGGGAAAGGATTCATCAAGTTGATGAAACTCAATCAGTGCCCAAATGGATGGGTAGGAAACAGGTAGTTGAAAGACATGGGAAAGGATTTGAAGAAGGATGGACAAAAGAGAAGTACATTCATGTTTGGGGGTTGGGTTCTAAGAAATAGTAGCCCAGTGGGCATTCACTGGAGATAAGGAAATGCAGTCATATGGGTATATCCCCAATAGATTCCCTATTTGGAGATAAAGAAAGAAAGGCCAGACTTGTGGAGGAAGGACAGAAGCAGTGGGTGGAAGTTCTAAAATTATATCCACCATTGTCCCATGAAAACCTCTTGGGACCCAGCAGCTCTCTACTCTACTTGCATAGGCTAGAGAAGCCACTATATTCTTTTGGGGGTTTGAAGAGAAGGAAAGAAGAACTGGATTTCTCTTACCTTTTCAAGCCTGCTAACACATTGTAGTGGATAAAATGCCGGTCTTAGAGTTCAAATCTCAATTCCAACAAGAGTTGGGTGGCCTTGGCTAATGTAATTCACTCTTCTAAGACTCGGTTTCCTCATGTGCATATTAGGAACAATAATGCCTACATTATCAGCATAATATAGTTGATAGATGACTGGGCTTGGAATCTGAGGTTGTTGTTGTTCAGTTGATTTAGTCATGTCCAACTCTTCATGACTTCATTTGGTGAATTCTTGGCAAAGATACTGGAATCGTTTGCCATTTCCTTTTCCAGCTCATTTTACAGATGAGCGAACTGAGGTAAATGGGGTTAAATCACTGGCCCAGGGGCACATAGTTAGTAAGTGGTTGCAGTCAGATTTGAACTCAGGAAAATGAATCTTCCTGACTCCAAGCCTGACACTCTATCCACTGTGCCACCTAGCTACTAGAACCAGAAGACCTGAGTTCAAATGTCAACTCTGATGATTACTACCATTGTGGCCTTGTGTGAATCACCTAAGAGTCCCAAGCCTCAGTTTCCCTATCTTCAAATTGAGGGAGCTGGTTAGAATATCCTCTAAACTCCCTTCCAAGTCTAGATCTATAATCTATTATTGCAATCTGTGGACCTACCTTGCAGGACTAGTGCAAGGTTCAAATGAAATAAAGTGATTAAAATGCTTTGTAAATCTTTTAAAGTCTTATATAAAGGTCAGTTACTATTCTACAGATGATCAAAGACTTAGAGCCAAGGGAAACATTAGAGGTCATCCAGTCTCACTCATTTTTTGAGCAAGGGTCTCAAAGACCCAGAGAGGGTAAGTAACTTTCCCAAGGTTACAAAGGCAATCAGTAGCAAGAGCTGGGGAAATCATAAGTGAGAGAATAAAATGAAACCAATGAGATATCATAGTCTTTCTTGCTAGGTTCCGAAAACACTTCAAATGTTGCTTAAGATTCTGTGAGACAAGAAATGCAGCCATATGGGTATATTCCCAATAGATTCCCCATTTGGAAAATGTTCTGTTTGGCTATTAGCACTCCCTTCTGCTAGTTTCTGGGCACCAGGGGGGTCTCCTCCATGAGAACTCAGCTGGGGGCTTAGAGGAGGCTTTTTGTTTCTTTCTCCAGGATTTGTTCTTTCTTCTCTCTTTGGTTCTTCCTTCAAGGTTTCACAGGGTCCCCAGCAATCAGAAATGATTTGTGACAAAGATTGTATTAGAGAAATCATTTGTCATCTTGAGTTCATGTTTGAACTTGAAGAATGATGCTAGTGAGTGACCCAGAGGCATGCCACAAGAGGAGATTGTGATAAGGAAGCTAACCCTGATGTTGAACTTCTTTGGAAGTGGTAGGAAGTTTCCAATTCCATTCCAATGAGCATGTGCAGTACTCCCATGAGTAGCCTGCGGAAAGGAGCAGGCAAGAAGAAGGGATGATGTGGTTGGGGCATGCTTATAACTTTGTCAGTACACTTTTGTATGAAATGTGTCATCTCAAAGGAAAGCAGCAGTTGGGAATTAGGAAGGAGGAGACCTCAGGACAAACCTCAGTTCTTTCATGTGCTAGAGCTATGTGACCTTGGAAAAGTCACTTGTTGGACTGTTTCCTCATCTCTTAGGTGGAAAGTTTTCTGTGGTCGAAAGAATACCAGTCCATAGTCCTGTTGCCCACTACCCTGGCTGCTGGGATCCTATGGCCCAACTGTCCTTTTGACCTCCACCAACTACCTCAGGTTAGGGAATCAGGAACTGTCAGCCTGATGTTCAAGTATAAAGCAGACTCTAGTAAGAAAGGGCTATCTTTCTATTCAAAGATGAAGGCTCCCAAGGCAGATTGTCTTTTATGTCATTCACCGACTGAATTTGCCCTGGGTAACCCCCTTTCCATACATCTATTGGTTTTTCATACGTAAATATTTCCATTGGTTTTGGTGGGATTTTTATTTTGGTTCATTTTATTTTGTTTTTTGGTCAAGCATTTGAGTACCTGAGAACAAGCATTGTGATTAGCATATGTTGGCACCACAAATGGATATGACTGAGCTGTGAGTTTTCTTTAAGGTGGGGAGCTGTTGGGACTAAATCTATGATTTATCCACATAAGTAGGGAACTCCCAGAGAGAAAACTCCCTCTGCTAATGGAAACCTGCAGTCATTTTCAAGCTTATAATCTACAAGAGTTACAAAAGACAGTGAGAGATGAAATATCTTATCCAGGCTTACAGAGAATATGAATTAAAGGCAAAACTTGAACCTTGGTCAGTGGTTTTCAAAATGTATTGGCTGACCCCTGAAGGTCTCTAAGGCTCTTTCTATGGATCTTTAAGGTAAAAACTTTTCCCGTAATAATATTGAGATGTATTTTGTCTATTAACATACTCCTCCCTTCCTTTTCCCAACAATATATCTGTGTGAGGTCATATTTTTCATATCATATACTTCAACCAAAACAATATCACAACAGATTGAACAGAGAAGCAGATAGGAGAATCCAGCTGTCTTTTATTAAGCCAGATGCTAAGGAGACTTCCAAAAATTTATAAAACAATACCACTTTTCTCACTACTTTTTGTTTTGGAGAATATAGTTATTTTTTCACATAATTATTTATGTTAACATGTAATGGTTTAATATGTTTTAAATGAATTAAAATATTTATAAATTGTTAGTTTTAAATTTTAATTCAACAATATGGCTAGGTCTAACCCAATTAAATAAAGCTTCTTTGGAGTCTTCCATGGTGAGTTGAAAAAAAGTCCCAAGATTAATGTTTGAGAATCACTGAGGTCCCCATTTCTAGGCCCACTCTCTGTCCCTTACAACATATCTCCTCTCTGCCCAAAGTCTTGAATTAACCTTCCACAAGTACTTAATTTACACTCTGTACCATCTAGATCAGGGGATCCTAATTTGGGTTCTATGGCTTTTTTAAATTTAATAACTATTTCAATATAGTTTCCTTTGTAATCCCACATAATACAATACTAAAATATTATAATTTATATATAGCATTTTATGCATTTAAAAACATGATTCTGAGAAGGTCTCTATAAGCTGCATCAGATTGACAGAGGGGTCTATGACATAAAAAATGCTAAGAACTCCCACCCTGTGGCTTCCCTTGGGGTGCTAAATACTATTTTTTTTAATTAAAATTAAAAAAAAAAAAATTTTACTTGACTCCATCCACTGGTCTGCCCCTGAACCTCCGCCATAAGATGGAGAACTGGGATACGCACATTCTCAGTGCTGACTCTGTTGTCAGCTGTTGTCAGTGAGAAAGAGAAATAAACAAATACCAGACACTCACTACCAGCTGAGTCCTCAGCTTCTACTGATTACACTTCCAGGAACAATCCCAGGCAGGTTGAAGGTTCATTCAACCAGCAATATTCTGTTAAGCTAGGCCATGTGAATGCCTTTATTCTGGAACTGCTGAAGATTTACTCTGGGATACAGGGACCACAACAGGTGAATCTTATCTTATGTGAACTTTCAGGATGGTGGAATTCTCTAGGGAAGCCTCAAACATTTTATTTGTCTGTGGGTTACAGGAGTAAATAGGCTGTATGAAAGACCCTAGTGAATTATGGTGACCCTAAAATCTCCCCGTGATGATAGAATGAGTCCAAAGTGAGCTTAGCAAAAAATATTCAAATAGTTTTGCTGAAGATAGAGAAACTAGCTTAAATTCTTCTGTTGTTGCTAAATGCTTTATGACCTTAGACAAATCATTCAAACTCCCTGTGCCTCAGTTTCCGAACTGCAAAATAAGGGAGTTGGATAAACTATCCTTTGAGGTCCCTTCCAGCTCTAGAGCTATGATCTGTAAGCATTTCATTCCCTTGAAATCATGGGGTTTAGATATAGAAGGGACCTTAAAGACTTAATGTTAGACTCCAATTCTAACCCCAACCCTCTGGCTCTTATCAATCTTCTCAAATTGCATTTGAGGGAAGGTAGTCTCAGAAATGTTAATTGCAGGAATTAAGTAACATATACTGGATCCAAATCTAGGGTCTTTGATTCCAAAATGAATGGGAAGAATCCTCCATATGTCCATTCCATCCTGACCACCATGACCTTTCTGTCATCTGGACAGTGATTCAGCAGGGCAGCTCACCAGGGGAAGATGAAAACTTCTAAGGCAGATGGCATTAAAAACAACTCATATATGCAGTCAGCACAAAGTACCATCCACATCTACCCATCAGAGTGCCTTTCTGAGAAATTTTTTTCCCAGCCAAACCTGTCTTCAGTATTTAATTCATTTCAACTGCGCAAAATGATTAAGGAGTGAACTGGAGGAAGTAGGCACACAGTGTGACCAATCCAGAGCCTTCTTGAGGCTTTTCTATTCAAATATTCCTTATTTGATTCAATACATACTTCTGAAGTTCCTACTATGTACAAGGCACCTGGTTTGACTAGGAAGCTATGGGGATAGAAAGGTGAAATCAAAGTTATTTCCCATCCCCAGGGAAAGTTCAGGGCATAGAGAAGGGGAAGGAAAAAGAATTACTCTCTAAACAATCAGGTAATAAAAAGAAACACTGAGAGTCAGTGTGGGAAAGTAGAGAGAGCCCACATTAGTTCAAATCCTACCTCAGGCACAACTCAGAACCTCAGTTTCTTTATCTGCAAAATGACAAGGTTGGAGTCAATGATTTCTAAGGTGCCAGTCAGAAAATTTAAAATCTCATGATCTCCCTCCATAAATGCATCCCCTCTCCAAACTTTCCTATTTCTTTTGGAGGAGCAATCAACCTTTCCACCCTCCCCACCCCTGCAGCAGATTAGCAAATTCAGAGTCATCCTTGACTCTTTCCTCTTCCTTGATCACCATATCCTATTAGTTGTCAAGTCTTATTGATTCCCCACCTGTGAAATATCACCCATATGTCTCTTTATATCTACTCACAACTTATTTCTTTCCTTTGTTTTCTCTTGCCTCCACTATTACAATAACTTCCTGACTATAGTTCTCACTCCCAAACTCTCTCAAGAAGACAGATTCTCTACAGAGTCCCAAAATAATCTTACTAACAACAACAAAAAGTCTTATCGCATCATTGCCCTGCTTAAGAATCTTCAATGGCTCCATCCATTGCCTCTAGGAAAAACTACAAATTTCTCCACTGGGCATTTTGTAGGGCTCTTCACAATCTGTCTCCTTCCTATCTTTTCAGGCTTACTTTACATCTTTCCCTCCCCATTCTCTATTCAAACTGTTTTCAGAAATCAACATTCCATCTCTACCTTTTCACACACTATTTATCCATGCCTGGATTGCACGCATTCCTCAACTCTACCTCTGCCATGGCTCAGCACAGGTACCACTTTACTTGTTTCATTCCATCCCCACCTCCAGTAGAATGAAATCTCTTAGAGAACATGACCTCTTTCATTTCTGTAGCCATATCCCCTCTGCCTGGCACATATAGGTACTTCACACATGATAGGTACTTCAAAGGTCCTTCTTGGACTGAATTGCATTAGGATTAGGAATAGCACAGTCCACTATTTCACAGTGGTTTAGCTCCATGAATACATCAGACTCATCTCTTGGAAGCCAAATCAGATCAAGGATTTAGAGATCATAGACTTAGAAACACCGTCAAGTTTAGTCCCCATCCCCTACATTTTATAGATGAGGAAACTGAAGCCAGAAATGTTTAGTGACTTGCTCAGAGGTAATAAGCTAGTAAATGTTGAAAATAGGATTTAAATTTAAGTATTCATTCAAAGTGCAAAGCGCTGTCCACTGTACCACCCAATCTCCCATCTTAAATTGTGAAGTGAAGAAGCAATACAGTGTCAATCAATAAATCAAAAAAAAAATCAAGATTGTTAATTTCACAATTCAGAAAAAAATGTAGAATGAAAAGAACAAATCAAAAGGCATTTATTAAGAACTTAGTATGTGCCAAGCACTAGAGATACAAAGAAAAAGTGAAAAATAATTCTTGACTTCAAGAAATTTTTAATGGAAAGAGTCCAGACCTTGAATATGAATTCAAATATGAATTCAAATGCTACCTTTGATGCTTACGATCTGTGTGACCTTAAGCAAGTCCTCTTATCTCTCTGGTTCTCAGTTTTCCATTCTATAAAATGGGGGAGTTGAATTAGATGGCCTCTGGAATCCCTATGATGCTCTAATCTGTTCCATCAGAACTCCCATGCTTTACTGTAGACTTATCCTTAGAAATATACTCCCTGTATGAATGAGATGCCTAGATGAGACAGAGTGAATGCTTACACCCACACAAAGGTGACCCACACTTTTGTTCACCTGCATCCAGGATGCTTAAGTTGTTTCATCTAAATGGGTTGTCTCTGTCTGCTTCAGGGAGACTTCACTCATTAGGAGGGGACCCAACATCTGCCCAACTTCCCCTACATCAGTGACAAGTCTGCTTGCCTACCTACTTGTCTCCCACCCAGGGGGTTTCTCAGAAGGACACCAATGCCTCATTTTATACCCAATTGAAGTCTGTCTAAAATACAGGGAACTGTGGGGCAGTTGATTTTATTCAAAGGTTTGTGGGTCTTATGATATATAGAAAAGCTCATGTCCTAATTAAGTCTGCATAGTACTTAGTTTTATGCATTTGGAATCACTGGCAGGAATAGAAAAATCTGGGAAATATTTTGTCAGTTGCTTGCAATTTTGGAAATCTCAGGGACAAAGATAAAATGAGGTTTAGTTCCGATGAGGATCTGCACCTTGAGTTGGTTTTGCCCTGCCCTGGCTCTGTGCAACAATGGGAAATCCAGGGGGGCTCCAGTCTGCACTGAGAGTCAGAGGAACAAGATTCAAATTCTGTCTCTTTTACATGATAATTTTGTTCCCCTGGGCAATTGTTGAACCTCTCTGGGCATCGGTGTCCTTATAAAATGGAGGAGGTAGACTGAATGATCTCCAGAGTCCTTTCCAGATCTAAACATACAATCCAACAACGTTCCCAGTATGACAGAAGCTGTATTTAAGAAAAAAGGAAGTGAAGGCTATATCTCAGCTGTCTGGGCCAAATCAGTTACAAAACTACCCAATTGTACTTACCATCATTCAGCCCACATCACTTCATCTTTTTCACAAGAATATCTTTTCTGGAATCCATATACTCTCTACAAGAACAAGAACAGACATTTAATTAGCACTTATCATGTACTAAGCACTGGGCCAAGCACTGGGCACAAAAATAGTAGCAAAAAAGAAAGACAATTCCTGTCCTCAAGGAGATTCATATTCTAATGAGGGAACCACACATAAAAGGACACTGAAAATGGGGAGGGGAAAGAATCTTAGTCAGAGCCCAGAAAAGAAAGAAATGCCTGGCCTAGGCACTTCCTTAAAATTGAATTTCTGGGAGGAACTGACCAATCAGAAGAAAGGGCTGCAGGAGTGGAGGCATTTTTCAGAGTAAGAAAGATACTGGGATAAGAAGAAAAAGAAATCCAGACATTCAGGAGGGTAGTCTGGAGAGGAATGAAGATATGCTCCTTTCTTGATTTAACATTTCAGTATCAAAAAAAGGAAATAAGGCTAGATTTTTTTTCCCCTAATGGACATTGGTCCAAAATAATATAAAATGGAGAGAGGACAAAAAAGAAAATGAAGTCTATCAATGGACATCAATAATTTTACCTGCCCTCTGCAATCAAACTGGCAATCAGCTGATTGCATGTTATTGGGTTCAATGATTGATTCTAGGTCAATAAAAAGTCACTTTGGGTCACATGATTTATCTCAAACAATACTGCTGTATTTAAAATCAGAGAACATGACTACAGTTCCCAGAACTGATAGTTACTTGCTTCAAGACGACAACAAGGAAGTCTAATGATTCTCTTTTTGTGTTGACAGGAGGGTCAGAGTAGATGTCTGATGAATTAATTTGTCTGTTGTTACAGCTTTGCCATAAACAACACCAACGACACACATTTTGAAAAAAACAACACACACACCCACACACACACACACACATGCACACACACTTTACAAAAGAATAAACTAAGACCCTGGAAGAATATTGCAATAAACAGAGAAGCTTATATTATTTTGGAAACCCTCAACTATGCATACAGATGTTGATACGCACACACACATATACAAACACACATACCCTCCTTGTCTGAACCTTTCACTTATTCATTGAACATTTCCTGAGTGTTTTCTCCGTGCAGGGCACTGTGCTTGCTCACTCTATGGGGAACCCAAAAATGAATTAACTTTGTTCCCTTCCCTAAAAGCTTGCAGACTGGTAAAGGAGATAAGCGCTATAGACACATCGTATGTCAGGATACGATCCTACAAACTCCCAGTTTGAGAGTTTGAGGAACCAGTCTGCTAGAGAAAGGGAAAGTTCCTAGGTAGAGTCAGTCTCTTGAAGAAAGGACAAGATTTAAAAATCGAGCCTTCTATTGAAAAATTGGGAGGTGACACAAAGGAGAGGGTGTTCATGGGAAGCAATATTCTCTTGTGTAGAAAAAGATGGCAAAAGTGGTATTAGGAACTGGGAGACCATTATCTGGGTGTGAAAGACCTTGACTCTTTCATCCAGGGTGGGTTATGTGGACAGCACAGGTCAGAGACAGAAGTCTCCTGACCAGCAACCTCAAGTACATTCCTCTTCTGGAGCAGTCCAACCCCCCAGGATAGTATCACAAAGCCTGATGCCTAGGTGGATCTCTGGAGTAAAAGTGAGTCTAAGTCATTGTCAGAGCATTGCCAACTGAGAAATCTCCAATACATTTCCTTTCCTTGGAGACTGCAAACCACAGAGTGTGTGGATGGCAGGACTCCCCCAAGAGGGAGAATAATATCCATTGAGAGTCCTTTGTGTATTTTCTATATTTTCTATACCTAAAATTCATTGTTACCTCAAGCGGTTGTAAGGGCTGGGGATCATCATCCACACTTCTGAAGATGTCAACACAAGTTGAATTTGGGTTGTAGTCTAAGATTACCCAGAGAAGCTCTGCTGTTTTCTGTTGTTATTGTTCAGTTGTATCCAACTTTTTATGACCCCATTTGGGGTTTTCTTGGCAAAGATACTGGAGCAGTTTACCATTTCTTCCTCCAGCTCATTTTAGAGATGAGGAAACTGAGGCAAATAGGGTTAAGTGACTTGCCCAGAGTCCCACAGTTTATAAATGGATGATGCCAAATTTGAACTCAGGAAGATGAATCTACCCTGACTCCAGGTCTGGTGCCCTATCCACTTTACCATGTAGCTGCCATAGAGAAACTCTGGATTGGGTGTAAACTAAACCAAACAGAATGTTGGAAAACACTCAAGGTTCAACCTACTCCATGTAAGCTCAGAGTCTAGGTCTTGTGCTGGGATTACAGGTAAAGACCACAAATACATACAAACAACATGCTATGGGGGTTCTGAAGGAGAAAAAATATTTTATTAAAGGAATAGTTTCATAAAGAAGGTCACATATGAGCCATGCACTGAAAGTTGAATAGGATGTCAGTATCATAATGAGGAAGCAGCTTGAACAAACCTATTATTTGAGAAAGCTCACAGAAAATGTGAAGTAAATTAGAGATAGTGTGATATATAGCTAGAGTAGAGGTGCCAAACACCAAATTTCCCAACTAGATTAAGATGTTATTGGGAAAAAATTAACAAAATAAATTTTTAAAACATAATAGAACATAGATAATGTTAACATGTAGTTTTCTAAATCAATATGTGACCCGCAGTGATCTTTATGTATAGTTTAGTGACCTGTTTCTATTTGATTTTAACCCCACTGAGCTAGAGCATAGAGTATGCCTAGGGAAGCAAGAAAAAAATAAATCTAGAAAGATAAACTGAGTCCAAGTTAGGGAACCAATAATGACAGGATAAAGAATTTCAATCCTCTACTCCCAGCCCATCATAGCATTGTAATGATGTGAGGTCTTTTTAGATATTAGCTCTTATTGAATTCTTTTACTCTTTAAACCTCCCCCCTTCTCATTATGAATCCTAGCTTACCCCTTATTACCTGTATGATTTAGGAAAGTCATTTAACTTCTCTGTACCTCAGTTACCCTATCTGTATAATGAGGAAGTATGCCTGAATTCCATCTGAGGTCCCTTCTAACTCTAGAGATATAATCCTATGATTCTGGACATTTTATGAAATATCTCTCCTCTTGGGAGGATATTTTTATTTTAAAAGAGCAGAGTGAAGTTTTAATGATCAGTGGGAAAGAAATATATTGACAAAGACCTTGGTACTTATTCCTCAGCCCTAATTGGCTCTTCTTCATAGCAATTTTGGTGTCATGCCTTAATTTGAAAAATAGAATTCTAAGTTTTAAAGCTACTAAGATCCTAGGTGAATTTTCCAAGCCCTTCATTTTACAGTTGAAGAAAATAAGGCTAAAAGGGAAAACATGATTTGGCTGCAATCGAAGAGCTAGCTAATGGCAAAGTTAGAATCCATCCCAGTTCTTATTCTAATTCCAACACTTTCCCTACAAAATTATAGCTGTTCTAATCCACCCATCCAACTATCTACCCACCCATTAGTTTGTTAGGTAAGTGGGAGGAAAGAGATGATAAGAAATGGAATGTGAAAGATAAAGGAAGGACTAAGGCATGATGGTAGTGGTAGAATATGTATGGTCTGCATATATATATATATACATATATATATGTATGTATGTATGTATGTATGTATGTATGTATGTAAGGAGGTAGGCTAAAAGTATTACATTTTTAAGGGACTATAGTGCCTCTTTCTAAAACTATCTTTCTTCACTTTCTGTCCCCTCCAATAGCTACATCCAAGATTTTCCCTTGCCAGGCAAAATGGCGGCTCCATGGGAAATCCACAAAGGCCTGAATCATGTGGACAGTCCCTTCCAATAGCTTTTCTGCCCCTAGTTATTTCTCCTAGTTGGCCAGAGTTTCTTAGCATTCCTTATCTCTCCCCAAATCCTCAGCTCTTTTGTCCCATTGATTTTAACCTCCACCCCAACTCTATCCACACCAGCTAAGTTATCTCTTTGGCTGCCAACAGGAATGTACTCACTAGCTGGCATTTCCTAGAGCTATCGATCGTCAGTGAGCTCACAAGACAGCAATTTAATCTTTAATCAAGACTTACCCTATCTGTCACTAAAACAAAGTCAGTTAATCATTTTTTTTTTGGAATGAGCAAGAGGAAAGCTACAAGGAAAGGGTAAGAGAGACAATGGTGCCCAGTAGTGTCAAGGCCATTCTAATATAATTGCTCATCAACCAGATGAAAAAATGGGAAATTTCATGAGGGATTGGAACAAGATGAACAGTTGGCTTCTTTTTGTTCCTTTCAGGAATTTTTTTTATTGGTTTTTAAGTAGTATGCAGAACAATGTAGTTAAATAAGAACTTTTATGGTTATTTCTTTTTTTCTTTGCTTTTATTTTTAATCTCTTATAAGTGACATAGATTCAGAAACTTCCAGTTTTGTATGTATGGGCAACCCCTCCACTAATGCAAATTGTAACACCTCCAAAGACTTGGTAGACAGACTTCTAGAGTTGCCATGACAGACAAAATTCATTGCCTGAAACCAAACTGAGGATGATCCATACCAAATTTGGGTAGGCCAGTCACAGAATCATGAGATGGACCCCAGTGTCCATCTAGTATAATTCATTGCTCCAAAAGAATCTCAACTACAACTAACTACAACCTATCCAGTGACTGGCCGTTCATCCTTTCCCTGAAGACCTCCAGTGAGTCAGGACCTTCTAATTTGGCCCCTTCAACTTTGGGACAGCTCTCATTGTTATGAAAATTTTCATAATACTAAGTCTAAATGTGGTCCTTTACAAACCACCCATTATTCCTAATTCTGCCTTACTGGGCCAAATAGAATAGACACGGTCTTTCTTTTACATCACAGTCCTTTAGATATTGGAAGTCAGCTATCATGACACATAGAAATTCTCTCTCCTGGCTAAACATATAAACATAAGCTTGATTTTGTGACTAATTCTCATATGGCAGGGTCATAAGTTCCATTCTGATTGCCCTCTTCTGAACATTCTCCAGTTTATCAATGTTCTTTTGAAGATGTGGTACGCAAAATTGAATACAATACTCCAAATATAACCAATCTAAGACAAAGAACAGCAGAACCATCACCTGCCTAGTCCAACACATCATACTCCTCTTAATGAGGCCCACAATGGCATTAGCTTATTGGGCCACTATAGTTCACTGTTGATTCATATTGACCTTTCAGCTATTAACCAACGTGGGAAGTTGATCCCACTCAGTGGGCCTACCAGAGCTTGTGCTCTCCTCGCATAGCATTTGAGCCCCCATCAGTGCACCTCTGTGCCATGATGAATCACCAAAGGAACAAATATAAATAAATAAGCAAAATTTTAAAAAAAGAATTAAACACAAAACCAAAAACTAATTTAGTTAGTTAGATTTTACAGCTTTTTTTAGTCAAAAGTATGTCTTTACTTTAACAAAATAATAACAAGCTAGATTTGGAGTCAAAGTCTCTGGGTTCAAATCAAAGTTGTGCTATTTCGTAGCACAACTATGGAAATGAATTCAGTGTTTTGTAATTTGCAAAGCCCTTTATAAGTATCATTTGCACCTCAGGAACACTTCCATGGTACTACTGATATTATTTCCCTCATTTTTAATGTAGAGAGACAGAGGGGTTTTTCAGCTGGATAAAATTATAACACCAATACAACTGGTTTTTGCTGCATAGTTAAGATGGGAATGAGTGCCAGGAAGGTCACCTTAGCTTATCTCTTGTTCTGATTCTAATTCTTTTTCATAAGCCAGAGATAATAACCTATGGTACCTTAAACTCCTGTCATGGTATTGTGATATGTGTCGGGCAGGTATTGGTTTTCAATTTAATTGGACTATTCAGTAGATGCTACAGAATCCCATAGCAGAGGAACACCTTTTGGGTATTCAAGGATTGCTGTGTAGTTCCCAGTAATAGCTTCTGCTCCCTTGGTTTCATGATGGCTGCTGGACAAGTAAACTCTGTTGAGTGTGACTCCCTACCACCAGATTCTGGACAGCATCTCTCCAGAGCTACCAAGTGATTCTTTTAAGCCCAGTTTGCTTGGGTATAATAACTAGAACTTCTTTCTGATGAGGGCAAGTTTTCAATTCTTCAGCCATATCCACCATATCCAGCTAAAACAAGAAGACAAAAGCAGACCTCTAGAGTGTAGCTGTCCTCTGTACCAGATATTTATTTTAGGTGGAGTTAGACATGTTCAAACTTAATATGTAAATATCTTTGATCTAGATAAAAATATAAGACGAGGAGGCAAGGCCATTGTACTCTACCTACCTAACATATATAACCTACATACAGATTAGGAAAATAAGGCCCAGAGATACCTGGCATCTGACACTCAGTAAATCCTAAAGTATCTCCAGACCCAATCAAGATGTGTCCAACTCATTATACAATGCTTCCTCTTCATTACTGCTTGGGCAGCCTTAGACAAATCACTTGACTTCTTTGAGACTCAGTTTCCTCCTCTGAAAATGAGGAGGTTGGACTCAATATTCTCCAAGCCCTCTTCAACCTGTAAATCTTTGATTCTGGAATCTGAGCTATGCCATTCGTTTCTGGGTCCCCTGATGATCTTCTGTAGGGTTTTTCACGTTTTGCTATTATCATTATGAATTTTTTGACAGTTGCAGGTGGTGTGTGTCTATTATTCTGATTCTCAGTTGCATCAGTTGCTGCCTTCCAACCCCACACCTCCAAAAACGCATGCACACACACAGACACACACACACACACACAGGCACACGTCACTATTATTGGTTACAGGAGAAAAGGCAACAGTGGATCATATGAGCTTCCAATCCATGATCTTTCTTTTGTTCTCTGGGGAAATTATGCTGTACATATTTTTATTGACTTATTCATAAGTGAAGAAAATGAATTGTTTGAAGGTTTCTATTTGGAGTCTCCTGGCTGACATCAGGGCTCTTTGACAACATCTCCCCATGCAGTGAGAAGGGAAGAAAATCCTTAAGGACCTCAGGTGCTTTGGAGGTCTGTTAATTAAACTGGTGTCCTAGCATGTTCTCCATCAGGAGCACAGGATTATTTCCACTACACTCCACACCCTCCAGAGGACAGCTGTCATATGCAGGTGGAATAATTAGTGATTTTTTTTTCTTTTTAAAATATTCAGCAGGCCTAGATCCACTCTCAAAGGGAAAGGTCAAGAACAGGTTCAAAAGAAATGGAATTAAAGCTGAAGCTACTTATTTGGTACCTATGACTAATCAATCCAAGCAGGCTGTGTAGTTGATCCCAATAGGAGTGAAGACTATTACACACAAAAGGTGACCCTTTTGTTCTAAAGAGATCTGGTAGGGAGGGGAAAGACTCAAGACTGGAACCAATGGACAGAACTTATAGACAGGCAGATTTGGAATCAGTATAATGAAAAATGTCATAACCATTAGATACGTCTAGCAACGAAGTGTATATCCTTGTACGATTATGATCACGCCATTAAAGGGTCCCAGAAAGGCTGGATGACAGTTGATAGGGGTATCATTGAGGGATGACAGCAGGGACTGGGGGGAGTTGAATTAAATAGCTTCTAGACTTCCTTCCAGCTCTAAGTCCTTATAACTTTTTGATATATTTCTTTTTTCTAGATTAGTAGGTGGCAAATTATGTGAACAAAATCCTTTCCTTTCTCTCCCTTTGATTTCTTTCCTACTGCTAGCTTTCCAAAATGGATCTCATAGTTGGGTAGTTTCAGAGGCAGGGAAAAAAAAACCTTGCCCAAAACACTCCCACTGTAGTGTGTCATGGTGGCTGAAATTGACAATCTAATAGGAAAAATCCTATTAAAATAAATATGCAAAACAGAAGCAAGAACAGAAAGAAGTCTAGATAAGCAGGACAGCTTTGAAAGTTAAATATTATATATTTGAAAAGAAAACCAAGTTGCACCTGATAGAGGCCTGCAGTTTTGTGTCTGATCTTTTTCTGTTTCACTGTGTATATGGACATGTCCATCTTATACGGTTTTTGTTAAGTTCAGAATAAAAATAAATAAAAATGCATATTTTGTTCAAGCCTTGATTTTAGTCCCCCCGCCACTGACTATTCCCTTGTTCCCACTCCCTTCAGCTCAACACCCCCACCCCCCACCCTGCTCTAAAGCTACCTAACTCTTTCTCTGTCTTTTCTGGAATGACTCCACAGGTAACAAACTAGTTTTGATCTTAAACCTTTCTCTTTCTCATTCCCTCTTGCAATCCCTGAGTGCTAGTACCCTCTTGATAACAGTCTTTCTGACCTCTCTTTCCAGCTCTGGTTGCATTTTCCCTCATACTCCTTAACTCATTGACCATGAGGGTAGAGGAAGAAGATGAATTGGGTTACTCCTTGCTCCCTATTGGCACTTCCAAGCTCTACCTCTATCATCACCACCACTTATTAACCTCTCACCCTTTGAGGTTTATCCCATTCATATTTATCACTCAATCAAGATTCTGGTGGCTGTTGTTTACCAGCTCCCAGGAAATTCTCCTTCCTTCTGCAATGAATTCAGTCCCTGGCTTACAGTCTTTCTCTCTTTCTAATTCCTCCCCTCTTATTAAATGACTTCAACACACACACACACAAATAATTATACCCCAGAATATCAAACTTATCTTGGGGTTTACTGAGTTTGCCAGGAAGAAAGCCCTACCCACATGGGTAGAGACTCCCTGAAGGAATAAAAGGACAAATCTTATAGATGCTTAAACCTCAAAGGAGGAAGAAGGCTTCAGACAAAAGGAGACTGGGAGGGGATTTTTTAAAAACTGACTGATTAAAAAAGATATCTTGACCTGAGTGACCACACTGATTCCTGAAATCAGGGAACCTTTGAAGTCTCCCTAAACAGATGTTGTCAGACAAGATGTCCTCATGGAAGGGTCATTGAGCTGGGGAGCATGGCCACAAGGTCTTAAATGAGCTAATCCTTAACACAAGATAAAGGGAGTTATGCTCAGTTTGTGATCTACATGGTTATACCTTTAATCTCACCATCACCTACAAATACACCATTTCCATTTTTGTGAACTATGAAATTCCTTTATATGATCTCAATCTATTGTCATTAAACTTATTCCTCTGTCTCTCCAAAACCCATTCTTCATCCTTACCCCTACACTGTCTACATTCTCCTCCCTTCCCCATCTTGAGTACTTGCTGAACCAGTTCACGTATACATTGTCTTATTTTTGAGTTCTTTGCCCCTTATGCTGTAACCAGACTTGCCCTATCAAGCCTTGGCCTTGGATCATTCCCACCATCAGTTGCTTTCATTCCTACTCATGTGCTGCTGAATGAAGCTAGAGGAAAATCACTGGAAAATTTGAGGCTGTTCCCTTAGAACTCCCTCTTCTCCCCTCTTCTTCTCACATTATTCAGATACCTTTTGACACTCCCCCCTCCTTCACCTCTGGCTTGCACCATCATCAGGCCCTTCTTCCCAAGGCAAATCCCTCTATGTGCTCAACTGATACCATTCCATCATGTCTTCTTCAGTAGATTGCCTACTCTACTATCTCTACTCTCTCATTAATCTCCAGTGCCTCCCTTTCTATTGGATGATCATTTAATGCCTACAAAAATACCATGTCTCCTCCATTCTCAAAAAACCTTCCCTTGATCTGTCTGTCCCTGCTAGTTATCATCCTATAGGTCTCTCTCTTTAGTGGTTAAATTCCTTGATAATGGCCATTTACAATTGATGTCTCCACTCACTTTGATCTCACTCTCTTAACTTTCTGCAGTCTGGTTTCTGACCTCCTTATTCAACTGAAATTGCTCTCTCCAAAGTTATCAGTGATCTCTTCTCAATCCTCATCCTTCTTGATCCTTCTACAATCTTTGACACTGTCAATCACTCTCTTTTCCTTGATACTCTCTTCTCACTAGGTTTTTGTTCTCTCCCAGTGCTCCCCCTGTCTCTGACCCCTCATTCTCAGTCTCCTTCATCCAATCTTCACCCAAGTCATGACTCCTAACCATGGGTGCCCCCCAAGAGAGGTACAAAATTGTTAAAAGATATAATAACAAATTTCTAACAGGAGAAAAGTAGAAATAATAATTTAGAATTAAAAGAAACTTTAGGGGTTATTGAGTCCTCTCTGATGTTCAGAGAGATTAAATAATTTCTCCAGAGAAAAAGAAAAGTAGGTGGCACAGTGGATCGAGCTCTGTGACTAGAGTCAGAAAGATCTGAGTTCAAATCTAGCCTCAGATACTTACTAGGTATATGACGCTTGGCAAGTTTCTTAACCTCTGCCTACCTCAGTTTCCTTAACTGTTAAATAGGGATAATAACAGCACCCAATTTACAGGAATTGTTGTGAGAATCAAATGAGATAATATATGTTAGGCACTTAGTATAATAGCTGGTTTATAGTAGGCACTATATAAATGTTTATTCTCTTCCCTCCCCCTCCTTTCCCAGAGTTAAGCAGCTAAGCAATAGCATAGATAGATTAAAACATAGCTATTTTGACTAAATCTAGCTGTCTATACATTATACCACACAGAACAGAGACAGAGACATAGACACAGAGAGGGAGACATAGAGAGAAAGGGAGGGAAGGAGAGACAGACAGACAGAAGGAGACAGAGACAGAAGGAGAGAGGAGAAAGAGAGACAGAGTGAGAGAGAGAGAAACAGAGAGACAGAGATGGAGAGATTCAGAGAGAGAGAGAGAGAGAGAGAGAGAGAGAGAGAGAGAATGAGAGGGAGGGAGGGAGGGGAGGCACAGAGAAACCAAGCCAGAGAAACAGAGACAGATAGACAAGAGACAGAAGGAGAGAGACAGAGAGAGATTCTTATGTTCTGTGGGAAATTAGACAGTTAAATTCAATGGTGGTGGAGCTGTGAATTGGTTCAACTATTCCAGAAAACAATTTGAAATTATGCAAGAAAAGTTCCAAACATGTTCATACTCTTTGACTCAACAATCTCAGAACTGGGACTGTGTTCCAAAGAGGTTATGGATAGCAAGTAAAGACCTATACCTAGAGGAATGTTCATAGTAGCATTTATTTGTGATAACAAAAAGCTGGAAAGAAAATATATGCCTAGAAATTGGAGAATGACTGAACGCACGATGTTCTATGAACGTAATGGAGTATTACTGTGCCATAAGGAATGACAAATAGAAAGAATTCATAGAGATGTGGAAAGATTTGTATGAAATGATGCAGAGTAGAGATAGCCAACAGAACAATATACACGTAATGGCAATAACATAAATCCAGCCTTGAGAGAAAACAAAATTCTGCAAAAGTACAATGGTCACTGTTGTTATGGTGCCATCAGAGTCAATACACATATTCCTTCCTTTCTATTAGCAACTGAAAAACTGTTTTGAGGACAATTAACTTTATTAGAGGGAGCTCTTTGGAAGGTGTTGGGATAAATGTCTATGTCCAAACAAAATTTATCTCTTTTTTTCTTTTAAATGAGCATTTGTGACCAAAGAGATGTCTCTCCTCTCTCCTCCTAGTTGTCTAACCATTCCTTACTATTTTTTTTTGCTACATCTTCACCCTTTTGTGCTGACTCTGGATTAAAGGGAGAGGTATCTGTGTCCAAATCCCACCTGTGACACTCACTACCTGTGAAACTATATACAAATTTCTATCTCTCAGTTTCCTCATCTGTAAAATGAAAATGCTGGGTTAAATGAGCTCCATGATGGCTCTCAGCTCTGGAGCTAGAATTCTATTTTTGCCACAGGCATCTTTCTCATCCATAAGCATAACATCTGATATTTGCAACTCACTCTAATTTGACCCTATAGAGGGAGCTGCTACAGGTATTATAGGATCACTGGAAGGAAGCTGGCAGGGATACCAGGGGCATCCTCACTTCTCTTCCTGTCCTATTCTGACTCTACAAACGTTTCCACTCCTGCCCCAGCTGCCTCCTCTACCCATTGGTGAGATCTACTTTTAACCCCCATTTGAAGAAGTATCTGGGCCATCTAGGACTTTGCTGTCTTCCAGATTTCCTCCTGATTCCCTGGCCTTCTCCACTTTGTCCCTGTGAAGGCACATTTCCCATATTCCCCTTTTCTTTTTCAGCTCTCCTATGCATATTGTATTCCCCTATAAGAATGTTAACTCCCTGAGGTCAGCGACTATCTTTTTAGTTGCATTTGTATCCCAGCACTTAGTACAACATCTGGCACATAGGAAGTATTTAATCATGACTTTATCAACCTAGTCCAAAACACATTTTACAGATAAGACACCTTGAGGCTCCGAGGAATTAAATGACCCTCCCAGGGTCACAGAGCTAAGAAATATCCAAAGCAAGTCTCCAACCCAGGTGTCTCCTGACTGCAAAGTCAAGGATCTTATCACTCACTGTATCACACTGCCCCAGTGATAGCCTTAGTAAATTTTACAATCATTTTCCTCTAAAGCATCAAGTCAAACTTATCTCCTATTACATCTTCCACCCTCTCCATGCTCCAATCACACTAGATTACTTTAGCCTGACACAAAGAATTTTCAGTGAATCTTTGTTCAATCCATTCTATGTGTCTGGAGTCTCTTCCATCTCCCTACTTTGCCTGATGAATTTCTTTTATTGTTCGTTCATTCCACTTGTGTCTGACTCTTCATGACCCCATTTGAAGTTTTCTTGCAAAGATACTGGAATGGTCTGCTGTGTCCCTCTCCAGCTCATTTGACAGATGAGGAAACTGAGTCAAAGAGGGTTATAAATGACTTGCCCAGCGTCACTCAGCTAGTGTCTAAAACCATATTTGAACTCACAAAGATGAGTCTGACTCCAGACCTGCATTCTGTCTACCTAAGTGCTGCACCTAAGTGCCCTTGGTAAATTTTTCCTCATCATTTAAAGTCTAACCCATATGCTACTTGCTCAAGGAAATCTCTGACTTCACTCCACCCCAGTTAGGAACATGCCCTTCAAAAGTCACACAGAAGGTTGTTTTATACTTCTCAGATGTATTTGTCATGTAATATTATATGTCATGTATATATTATGTATTATATAATATGATATGTGTTGGTGCCTTCCCCACCTATTGGACTGTCCAATTCTTAAGTTCAGGGATGATGATGATGATGGATGATATTAATAACAACAGCACAGCCATTCCTATCTAAATCCCACCAAAGTGTTGAGAAGACTGGTAGAATAATGATGATCACAGCATCTATGTAGCACTCCACATGCACTGTCTCATTTGTTCCTCTTCTATGATGCCGTGCACTCAGCTTACTAAGTGAAAGGCAATGTAGCTGGGTCTGGAGTCAACAAGACCTGAATTCAAATCTGGCCTCACTTCACCCTGTTTGTCTCAGTTTCCTCATCTGTCCAATGAACTGGAGAAGGAAATGGCAAACCACTCCAAGTATCTTTGCCAAGAAAACCCCAAATGGAATCATAAAGAATTAGATATAACTTAAAGGAATGAATCAGAACTACAGTCCTACCTGTGACACACACCTTCTGTGGGAGACTAGACAAGGTCCTTAACCTTTCAGTGCCCCTGGGCACTAGTGCAACAGTGGAAATTGTAAGCGCAAATGGGCAGGTGCCCTTCTGCATTGGTAGAGGGAGTGTCTTCACAGGAAGTTCCCTAAACCAAATTCCAGATCTATAATTGTGCAGAAGAAAGCCTGGAAGGAATTGTCCCTAAGCAGGACAGCTTTGAAAGTTACATGTTGAATGTATTACATATTTTAAAAGAAAAGCAAGGTGTACATGATGTAGATTCAGTTTCACAATCCTCTCTTTTGTCTTTCTCCTGTTTGCTCATTTTATTTGATGTTTGTTAAGTTCAGAATGAAAATAATCACCTAATTTTTAAAAAACATAGATCTAATTTTAAAAAAACCAGAACTTGGAGGGTTGGAATTTAAAAGTACCTCGAAGGACCAAGCTGCATCATTTGACACTGCATTTACACATACCAGGGGATATTTCAAAGAAATATTTATTTTGTAACATCTGCTTGTAATTTTGTATTTAAAGTTCATTTGTTCAGCTAAGAGAAATTATAGTAAATTGTAGCAAAACTATTAAACACTTCTTACTTCAATTGATGTAATTGACATGCCTGATCTTATTAATAAGTGTTCATTAGATTTGTATTATTTCAAATCAGGCAATGGAAGAATTAAGAAGTGATCCAAATGTCCTGGTGTTCTAAATTTTAATTCTCAGGTCCCAAGTCAAAATGTCATAAAAACAGAGAATTTCAGAGCTGGAAATGCCCTTGGATGTCCTCCAATTTATTTTTCAGAGAAGGAAACTGAGGCCCAGAGACAAGAGGGAATACATGTCAGGTCATACAGCTAATTGCATGCTTCTGGCTACCTTGTATCCTCATTAGGCTTCCTACTAGACAGATCCCATTCCTACTGGAACATACAAGAAGGGAGGCAGGCATCTTTGATCAGGCAAGCAAAACGTAGCAAGCCTAGTGTCAGCCCTTGGAAGCAAACTGTGCGAGACAAATTGTCCGGCTGGAAAACAGAGATAATCTGTTTCAATTATGCGTGAGTTAGGCAAATTAGGACCCAGACTTAAAAACTTGCCATCACTTTGATTAGTGAGCTGGTGTAGCTGCTTCCAGGAAGACACAAAGCTTCCTCCATCACAAACATTAGCTGAGGGAGAAGGAAAGGAATCCTGGCTTCCCTGGCAGGAGGGATATGCCCCTGCCACCCAATCCCTGCGTGTCTTTGAGCAAGTTACTTCCCCTCTCTGGCTTCAGGCTCTTTGTGAGGTTGCTAAACTAGATGGTTCCCAAAAGCATTCCATCCTATTTTGGTAAATGATTACCTCTCTACTGGGCTGCTATAATGGCTTGAGAATGGGTCTCACTTCCTCCTGCCTTTTTCCCCTTCTAATCTAGTCTTCACATAACAGACAAATGAATTTCTCTGACTTCACTACTCTTCTACTAAAAAAAAAACCTTCATTGTCTGTCCATAGCCTACTGAATTAAAACATAAACTTGTTTTGGCATCCAAGGTCTTCCAAAATTTGGATCCTACCTACCTTACAGATACTTTTACTTCTTTACAAAGGAAAGAGCCCTGGCAGCACCAGCTTTAGAAC
Organism: Notamacropus eugenii; assembly: GCF_028372415.1. NCBI lineage: Eukaryota > Metazoa > Chordata > Mammalia > Diprotodontia > Macropodidae > Notamacropus > Notamacropus eugenii. The sequence continues at coordinate 310,080,093 of NC_092873.1, forward strand.
CAGAGAACTGCCTCTGATACTATTTATGTGACCTCAGACAAGCCACTTCCCCCTCCCTAGGTCTCAGTTTCCTCATTTGTAAGATGAAGAGTTAAACTAGATGGCCTGTTAGGTCCCACTCTACATCTAAGATCCAATGTATTCCACCATTAACTACACTGGATTGCTCTCCCTTCCCTAGAGAGCTAGGTGGTGAAGTGGAAAGAGTTCTAGGCCTGCAGCCAGAAAGACCTACATTCAAATCTATCCTCAGACACTTATTAGCTAGGGGACCCTTGGCAAGTCACTTAACCTCTCTTTGCCTTAGTTTCCTCAATTCAAAAAGGGGATAATAGCAGCACCTCTCTTGAAGGGTTGTTATAAGTATCAAATGAGATACTTTTAAAGCACTGGCATACATAGGTGTTTTATAAATGCTCAGCTCCTTTCCCCCTCTCCTCCCCTCATTCTTATTCATCAGGAAACATAAAGGGCAAGATAAGCCAAAGATGGCACACAGAAAATGTCTTGTAAGATCTCAGAAAAGAAATCCTTATGAGCTAAATCAGTCAGAGAAAGCTTCATGGAGATGTCAGAAGCTTGAAGGATTGCTAGGATTCTGGCATTGTCACCAAACCAACAATAATAACAACAAAAACTTTACTTGGAGTCCCTGGATCACAGATTTGACCTGGATGAGACCTTAGAGGACAGCTAATTCAACTTGCTCATTTTGTCGATAGGGAAACTGAGGCCCAGAGAAGTGACATGTTTGCCTACATGGGTGACCAATGACAGAGGCAGGGTTTGAACATAAATTATAGATTCACAATGCAAAATTCTTTCCAATGCAGTATGCTGGAAAGCCCCATGGGAAGTATCTATGATACTTATATTAATTAGCAGGAAACAAAAAAAATCATGGATATAGAGTCAGAGGACCTATATTACTGTCCCCTATTCCATGTGCAATTTCAGATGTACCTTCTCTTCTCTGTAAATGAGGGGGTTGGGTTAGATAATGTCTAAAGGCTCATCTAGATAGATATCTTTTGATTCTATGAGTGAGATGTAGAGAGGAACAAGGAATGAAAAAATCATTTATGAATCACTTACTGTATTCTAGTGACATAATGTGTAATGGAGAATAGAGAGCTATCATTAAGAGAAGATGACCTCCAGTTCTGTCCCTGATCCATACTTGCTGTGTGACCCTAGATGAGTAATAGAACCTCTCTAGTTCTCTCAGCAACTCTTTAAGATTCTATGTTGCCACAAATTCACCAGCCTGCATTGGTGAAGGGAGCTTCCTCACCTGGGAGTTCTATATGCCTATGAATCATAGGCTTAGTACCTACCCCTCATCTTGCCATGTGCTGAGCCCTGGGGATATGAATACAAGCAAACAAGATAATCCTTACCTTTCAAGAGCTTATACTGTAATAGGGAAAGACAGCACACATCAGGAGTATTTTGGACATGGAAATCAGAGAGGATGGTGAGTGGAATGGAAGTGCAATTGATTAATGTGGAATGTGAATGTTGAATTAATTACTATTCTAAGACCTAGACTTTGAAAGACTATGAGGAGGGATGGAGAGAAGAGAAACAGTGTGTGCTAGGCATAGAGGGTGGGATGAGCAGTCTGTGAATCTTAGAGTCATAGATGGTTAGCACTATAGGGGAACCTTAGAATTTCTCTATTTACTGGATGGCAGAATGTTTGAGCTGAAAGGGACCTTAAAGATCAGTCTGGTAATTTTGACAATGAAAAAGTAAGAGCTGGAGAATGAGTTGCCCAGAGGGCAGCTATTCTTTATAACAGCAATGTGAGAGAAAAGACTTTGTCTACAGTGATCTGCCCATCTTAGGTGAGGTCAATGACCCTCCCCCATTGAAAGTACATTGGACTGGCCCCTACTCTTTCACCCATCTCCCCTTTGAAAATGGCTTTGTGGATGCATCATCTACTCTGGGTAATCCTACCAAGCTAGAAATTTAGTAAAAGGCTGTAGATCTCACCTACAGAGAAGCTGAACAAAAATCAAAATGGCTAGTGACCAGAAGGCTGGATTCTAGGTGAGGAATTGAGGGGAAGGGGAGTTTAAGTATGAACACCATGGCAAAATCGATAGCTTCTCTTCCCACCCCTGATACTTAACAAGCTAAGCAACCCTGGACAAGGCATTTAATCTGAGACTCAGTTGTCTAATCTATAAACCAAGGGAGTTAGATTTCTGTGGTCCCTTCCCACTCTTTATCTATCAAGCCATGACTGGAGTGAGTAGAGGAAGTTTCTCATCCCAGTGAAATTCCAAATCCTCCCTTGACTATTGAAGTCAGAGATATCTCAATACCCTCAGCACTCCAAGCACATAAAATACATCAAGTTCTCAATGTTCTTAGGACAAGAAAGGCACAAAATTTCAATGATAAGGCAAATATACCAGCTTTGGGGAAAGGCTGAGCTGAATAGAGCCTGGGTACTTGGGTCTTTATTTCCAGTTCATCTTGATTCAGCACAGAGACTTCTAATATTTTAGCTTCAGGTAGCTCTGACTGTCCACAGGCTACATTAAGTAGTGAATAATGATCTGTAAACAATTCACCCTGAACAGCTTCAGTTGAGTAATTTCCTATGCAGAGACTGAAAACAACAGCTTCTATTGAACCAGCCTTGGAGTCAGGAAGAGCTAAGTTGAAGTCCTTCCTACGACACTTACTAGCTCTGTGACCCTGGGCAACTCCCCTAAGCTCTCAGGGTTCTAACCTATTTTTTTAAGTCTAAGTTGCAGAAGAGATCTCTGTCTGCACTGGGAGAGAGTTTTCTTAAAGTAGATACTTTACTCCAAGGAAATCACATATGATAAATGAAACTACAGCAACAGCTCAGCTTATGTTGTTCCCCTACTCAGGTCTTCACTGAATTTCTGTTGTATAATGTGTTGTGGTTGTTGAATTGCTTCAGTCATGTCTGACTCTTTGTGACCCTGTTTTGGGGTTTTCTTGGCAGAGATACTACTGGGATGGTTTGCCATTTTCTTCTCCAGTTCATTTGACAGATGAAGAAACTGAGGCAAACAGGGTTAAGAAACTTGCCCAGGGTCACACAGCTACTAAATGTCTGAGGTCAAATTTGAACTTAGGAGTCATCCTGACTCCAGGCACTCTATGCCACCTAGTTGCCCCCTGGACCTTTTTTTTTTTTTTTGTCGTTCAGTCACATCTGACTCCTCATGATGCTAATTGGGGTTTTCTTGGTGAAGATATTGCATTGATTTGTCTTCCTTTGCCAGCTCATTTTACAGATGAGGAAACTGAGGCCAGCAAGGTTAAGTGACCTACCTAGAGGCAAATAGCTATTAAGTGTCTGACATCGGATGTGAACTCACGAAGATGAATCTTCCTGATTCCAAACCCAGTGCTTTATCCACTGTACAATCTAGCTGCCTGATTGTATGATGAACAAACCTCTTAATGCTGGCATTCAAAGCCCACTACAATCTTCCTACATCTTTCCTTTCTGCTTTTATCTCACACCATCCCCTTTCAAGGTACAGGATATTCCAGCCAAAGTAGCCCATTTTCTCTCTCCCATTATCATCCTGCCCTCTCCTGTCTCTGTGTCTTTGCTCTCCTCATCCCTTCCATCCATCTTTCTTTATTCAAGCTCCTCTTTCCTCAAAGCTGGATTCAGGTGATACCTGCTCCATAAAGCCTTCACTGATCAGCCCCTGCCCTCCTCAATTAAAGTGGTCCCCCTTTCCTCAAATTTCTCACGGAACTCTGCTCTGATTTATCTTCTACATGCACCTTACTGTCTTTGAATCTTAGTGCCCTTCATATATGTTATTCCCACCCCCACTGCATTGTAAACTCAGAGGATCATAGATCTAGATCTTACAAAGACCTGAGACCTGTCTAGAACAAAACTTCCTCTTTATAGAGATGAGGGAATGGAGGTACAGAATAGTAAAATGACTAATTCAAGGTCACACAGACAGTAAACATCAGAGAGGGAATTTGAACATTGATTTTCTAACTGAAGAGCCAATGTTCTGGTCACTGTACCACACAGTCTCCTCTCTTTGAAAGCAAGATCTGGGTTAGACATATTATTATATACCTAGCACAGTGACTCATTATGCCCAGCAGGCACTTAATTACTATTTGATGAATGAGTGGATGAACGACTTAAATATGCCCAGAGAGTTTTGCTACTTAAAAGAACCTTATGGTAAAACTTTTTGTAAAAATAATGGATAGCTTAAAACTTATCTCACTAACATTTCTAATATTCATGTTTGGGAGTTTGCTTAAAGTGAATTCTATCTGTAAAATGATACCAAATTTTGCTTTGCTATAACCACATAATAGAAAATAAGTGACCCTGGAAGTGTAGAAGATGATCCTAACCTTTATAAAGAAAGTAGAGAAGAAGACAGAGAATTAGGCTGAGGAAGAGGAGGCAAAGGCTGCTGGGAGATTTGTTTTCTTGGCTCAGTGTTTCTAGGAGACAGACAAGTCTGCGGAGATAGCCATGACCTCCAGGGCTCAGACAACTAGTTACTTGAAATGTCTCTTTATCTGTCTTGCAACATAAGTCACTTTCTGCCTCTTTGTCCCAGTTTCATCTCTCCCTCTCTAACCCTGGGAAACTGGGTCATCTGTCAGTTGTAGTGAGCGGGACCACAGAGCCTGGCTAGAAGAAGGCATAAACTGGAAAGGTCTTCAGTCAACTCTCCATTATTCATGAGAGAGAGGTCAAGACAAGGACAAATGAAAAATCATTCCTTCTCTGCTTTGGAAATCAAACTTGAACATGGGAAGCAGCCTAGAAGCAGAGAATCGGTCTGAGAAACTTGAATTTGACCATGGAAAACACATAGTAGGCAGTTGGTAATGCTGAATTTAATTGAAAGGGTCATTTGATTGGAGCTATGGCTTTTAAGGCTAGAAGGTTCTTTAGAAAGTGCGAAATTCAAGCCCATCATTTTAAATAAAGAAACTGAGTCCCAGAGAAACTTCTTTAAAGTCACAAAGCTGGTACTGTAAGTAGTAGTGTAAAGTTTTAAATCAGGCTCTTCTGTTGCCAACTTCACTGTTCTTTCTACCACAAGGGTAGCAAGGTGGCACAGAGGATGGAACTCTGGGCCTAGAGTCAAGAAGACCTGAGTTTAAATCCAGCCTCAGAGGCTTACTAATTATGTGACCCTGGGCAAGTCACTTAAACTTTCAGAGTTCAGTTTTTTCATCAGAATGGGGATGATAATTCCATACAAGGTTGCTGTTAGGATATAAGGCAACATTTATAAAGCACTTAGCACAATGTCTGGCACGTAGTAGGTGTCTAACAAATTTTGTCTACACATACACATACACACACACACACACACACACACACACACACACACACACTTTTGATTACTAGATTGGTCCACAAGAATTTGTTTGGTCAAATTTAGCCTTTAAGTCAAAGGGGGAAAAATAGAACTGTCCAAAAGTAAAGTGAGTTGTTTTGAGAGATACTGGATTCCACAACCTCCAAGGTCTTCCAGCAGAGTCTGGATAACACTTAAGTATGTCATGTTGAGGGCTTTCCCCACCCTATATATATCTTAGATGAAGGTTCCCCCACACACAGTTCTAGCATTCTGTGGTTCTAGGGGAAGACCCTCACCCATGCTCCCAAACTCCAATGGATTCATGATTTCATTGAGGGCCTTCATCTAAGATATACACGAGGTAGGGAAAGTCCTCAACATGACATAGTTAAGTCTTATCCTGACTCCGCTTGAAGACGTTAGAAGAGGTGGAATCTAGTATCTCTCAAAGCAACTGAGAATAATTAACTCCAGAAGAGCTGAGAAGCGGGCCAGTTCCCCATCCACTGAGGAGAATCTTTGTTAAATATAGACAATATGGCAGACTATTAATTATATTGAAGCATCTCCTCAGATTTCCAGGCAGAAACTATTAAACCTAAATTCGAATCAATTAAGCAAGTATTTACTAAGCACCTATTATGTTCTTGGCATGCTAGGTGTTGTGGAGGGGGGCAGAGTGGGAAGAAAAAATCTCTACTGTGAGATAGCTTATATCTTGCTGGAGGGACACATTATGCATATGGATAATTACATTCTACTGGAGGGATACATTATACATACAGATACAAGGTAACATAAACTAATTTCAAGAGGGAGATGGTTTTAACCACCAGGAGGGGATCATCAAAAATATGGAGTGGGTGTTGGTAACTGAGCCATGCTTTGAAGAAAGGTAGGTATGACAACAGGAAATATCACGCGCCTGAAATCCTCAAAGGAGGGCAATCCAGATGTGAGGGATGGGGAATGGGAGTGTAAGCAAACCCAAGCAAAGGCACATGGGGGGAGATGGAAAGGAACAACAGCTAGGAGACCAACTTGACTAGAACAGTGACTTCTGAAGAGAAAAAAATAGGTTTTAAATGCCAGGCTGAGGATTTTTTATTTGAACATTCTAGGTGTTAAGAAATGTGGAATTATATAAAAAATGGCCCTAAATTGTTATGACCTTTGACTCAGAGATAGCATGTACTGGGCATGTACCCTAAGGAAGTTCAATATAGGAGAAAGTTTATATACATATATGTATACGTTAATGTGCGTATGTATATATACATGTGTGTGCACATACATATATGTGTGTGTATATTTATGTGTGTGCATATACATACATGTGTGTATGTATATATGCATAAATATGTGTGTGCATATGTATCAACTTCAGTGTTTTTTTGTTGTAGCAAAAAAAAATTGGAAAATGGTATATGTCCATCAGTTGGAGAATGGTTGAACAAACTAGATTGTCACAGAATATTGTGGTGTCATCAGAAATGATGAATATGAAGAATGCAGAAAACAAGAGAAGACCAAAGCAATGAATCAATCAACGAGCATTAATTAAGCACTTCTCATATGCCAAACACCGTGAGAACAATACACACAATGATTAAATAACGTCAATTAAAACAACACTAAGAGGAAACAGACTAATTGACGTGACCAGTCTTTGTCTTAGATGACAAATAATGGAATGTCAGTCAGCAGTCAATTCAGCAAGCTTGTCTTGAGCTCTTCCTACGTACCAGGTATTGTGCTAAGTACTGCAGATACAAAGAAAGACAAAAACAAAGCCTGCTCTCAAGGAGCTCATATTCTAATGGGGGAGACTGGATGTGAATAATTATGTACGTACAAGATACATACAGGAAAAGTAGGAGGCAGTCTCAGAAGGAAGGTCCTAATCTTAACAATGTAATTGTTCATTTGGGGGAAAGAGGTAGGGTACTACAGATGGTACACGCGCCCTTAAATGTGGCCTTCGTGTCTTTTGATTTTGTTTACTTACCTCATTTTCTTTGTGGTAAGGACAGGTTCCTTTGGGTGGTATCAAGTGTGAGGCTGTGTATTCAGAAGTCATTGTGATAGAAAAACAAAAGACAGAAATAAGTATATAATAAATAAAGATACACTGTTAACAAATTTCCACAGAAAGACTATCACAAAGAAGATCTGATAAAATCCTTTAAGTCTTAGGGGGAGAGGATTTAACTAAAAACAGGGACCAACCAAAGGACACAGGCTAAGTAAGATAGTAGACAGGGCCCTGGGATTGAATGACATGCAAGAGACCTAGACTCTAACCCAGACCCTCACACTTACCATCTGGGTGACCTGGAGCAAGTCAGTACTTCACTGTTGGCCTCAGTTTCCTCCTCTGTAAAATGAAGGATTTGGACCTGCTGGTCACTAAAGTCCCTCTTTGATCTGACATGTTAGCTGGTCTGGCCAGTCCACATGTAAATGTATATGGACAACCTGACTTTCCCATTTAAGCCTTTCCAAGACATGGTTCCGGGAGTCCCAGAGAATATGTCACTGCGATACCTGGGGGAGCTCCCTTTCACAATAGTGGAGTGGGAAGCTCTGAGAGGCCAGGCAGCTCAGGAACATTTAGATGAGGAGGGAGGAAGAAAAAGGTCTGTAGTATGGGTACCATTTGTGAAGGGGAGTCCCATAATGAGCAGTTGGAGTGGGGCACAGAAGGAAAGAAGCAGCAAAGGACTATGGTCATTGTTGAATGAGGACTTCTTTTTAATTGATTGATTAGTGTCATAGAAAGAGCCTTGGCTTTGGAATCAGAAGGAACCCACTACTTACTACTTGTGTCACCTTGTGCAAGTCATTTCTCTTCTCTGAGACTGCTTCCTCATTTGCAAAAAGGGGCATTAGACTATATTAGGATTCTTCATCTTTTGGGGTTTCCTGAACCCCTAGGGCTGTCTGGTAAAGCCTTCTCCAAACAAAATTTTGAAATGTATAAAACAAAATACAGAAGATTACAAAGGAAACTAATTACATTGAAGGAATTATCAAAATATTTAGTTTTACCTGGAAAAACCTATATGAACTGATGCAGTGTGAAGTAAGCAGAACCAGGACATCATACAGAGTGGCAGCAATATTGTAGGATGATAAAATGTAGGTGACTTAGCTGTTCTTAACAATGCTGTGACCCAAGACAATTCCAAAGGACTCATGATGAAAAAAATGCTACCTCTAGAAAAAGAACTGGTAGAATTTGAATGCAGTTGAGAACATATTCTTTTTCACTTTCTATATTTTTTCATGTTTTTTTCCTCTGAGTCTATATCTTCTTTCACAGCATGATTAATATGGTAATATGTTTTGCATGATTGAATATGTGTAGCCTATATCAAACTGCTTAGTATCTCAGGGAAGAGGGAAGTGAGGGAGGGAGAAAATTTGGAACTCAAATTATTTCTAAAATGAATGTTTAAAATTTTCTTTACATATAACAGGGTAAAATATTATTTTAAAATATTTATTTTTAAAATAGTTTGCCAATTCCAGTTTAAAATATACTAGCATAAAGAATATCTAAAACTCCCCTTCAATGCTTGACATATAATTCTGAAAGTGTCTGAAGGGCAAGAGCCATAGGGAAGAAGGGGGGGGGGTGGCATTTATCAAAGGGCAGTTTAGATCGTACCCATTGAGTAAAGTGAGGTGCATCTATATAGCAACATCTTCAGAATGAGATGGTTGAAGCAGGAGGTTCCCCAAGGTCCTTTTCAGTTCTGAGATGCTGTGATTCTGGAGTCTGCCTCAGACTCCAGGGGAGCTTTACTCAGATTCCCCACAGCTTCCCAAACCTTCCCTTCTCCTCTTCTATATGGGGTCAGGCCACCATGGCCCAGCAGAGGGCTCCATAGGCCCAACTTTATTCCCAAAGCTTAAATCTGTCAATCAAATCTCCAATGGCCTAGGATGAGATCGGAGAGGTGAAAAGCGATGGATGCCTGCCCAAGCTTAGGGCATTACATGGAGACTTCTCTCCCAGTTTGCATGTGTTCTGCTGTTCACCAAGGACAGGTGGAAAGGAAGAATTGGGCCCCTGAGTAGGGGTGAGGGGTCCAAAGAGCCCTGGATGTGTCAATTGTAGGATTATGGTTCTAGAGCTGTAAGGAACCTCAGGAGTCTTCTAGCCCACCCCTTCTTTCGACAGATGAGTAAACTAAGGCCCAGAGTTTCAAGTAGCATACCCGAAATCATTTGGGTAGTAAGTGGCTGAGCCAGGATTCAAACTCAGATCCCATGACCCCAACATCACTATTCTTTTTTTTGCCTCATGCATCTCCCTCCAAAAGAGATGGAATAGAAGAACATGGAGGAACAGTGACTAACAGTCAAATTGATGACACAGAAGAGGTTTAGGGGGGGGATTAGGAGAAAAGGAAGGGTTAGGGACTGAGAGCTTCCTAGTATATACTATGCTGGTTCTCCTCAAGACAGAGACCTAGGCTGTCTGCAGCCACCCATCAATACCCAGCTTCATGGAGCAGGGTGCCATCCATCAGAGGATCATAGATCTATAACTGGAAGGGGCCTGAGAAGCAGCTAAGTGTACAATGGTTAGAGTGCTGGACATGTAATCAGGAAGACCTGAGTTCAAATTCAATTTCACTTATTTGCTACAAAATGAAGGAATTGGACTCATGGGCCTCTAAGATGCCTTCTGGTTCTAAGTCTGATCCTAGTCCAGTCATGTAATGTTAAAAACATAGAAATTGAGGGCCAGTGAAATTGTGACTTTCCAAGTTCATACAAATTTAGATGTGGATTCGAACTCAGGTCTTCTGATTCCAGAGTACCCAGTGGTTTCAACACTTGCTTTGAAGGACTAGAGGTTGAACGGAGTGTGTTGCTTACACCTATCACTCTGTAAACTTTATCTTTTCTCCCAGTTTGCTTTTTTATTAAACTCATGAGCTGGTGTAAAGGAATATTGGGTCCCTGATACCTGATGAGGTCTCCCATTCTTAGGACTGTGTCCTGCATTGATCCATGGCCCTGTCCCTCTCCAGGTGTTCAGACCCCTCTCCCAGATACGCTTACTTATCTCTGCCAGCATTGGCACTTCGGTTGTTACTTTTGAATGAAGCAGCTATATCAAGGAGCTGCACATACTTTTTATTACAGCTACAATACTCTTATTAATGGCCTTGTCCCAAATCCAGCGGCTCAGAAAGCCCAAGGGAAAGAACATAACAAGGCAGATTTGGAATTGCAAAGATGTCCTGGGTTGTCAAGCTTGTAATCAAGTGCTTGGGTGGTAACGATCCTAAGGAATAACAATAATTAACACGTGGGTATTTTAACGCTGTTTGTTTCTTTGATTCCTGGGTCCTGACTCACAGTAATGAAAGTTGTTTCCTTTCTGATGCATAAAAATATTCCCCAGGCCCCCAGTGGGCTTACAGCTCTGCTTATTTACAATTGCCTAGCCTCCAACGTCTTAGAGAAGTGCCCCAAAATTCAACTCTCAGGGGGAGTTTCTTAGATGTAATGTGGCCCAGGGGAAAGGTTCAAGGGGTCCTGGGTTCCATTCCCTACTTACCCATTTACTAGCTAGCTGTGTGACCCTAGGCAAAGCCCTTTGCCTCTCTGATCTTCAGTTTTCTTATGTGTAAAGTGAGAATGATAATACCTCATAGGGTTGCTAAGTGTGTTGAAGGAGAGAATGACTTCGATGGCTCTTTATAAATTGCTAAGAGTTGTAGAAATGTAAGGAATTGTTATTATTTTCCATTTGCAACATCTCTTTGGAGGAGGCAGAATTAAGTGTCCAGATATGTCAGAGAGTGTAAGCTCCAACCACAACGCAGCATGGACTGATAGACTAGGCAGAGGTGGGGAACCTGCAACCTTGAGGCCACATATGACCTTCTAGGTGCTTGGGGGCAGCCTTTTGACTGAGGCCAAGTTTTAGAGAACAAATCCTTTTATTAAGGGGATTTGTTCTATGAAGTTTGGATTCAGTCAAAGGGCCACACTTGAGGACCTAGAAGGGCACATGTAGCCTCAAGGCCTTGGGTTCCCCAGCCCTGGGCTAGAGAATATATGCATAAGTAGGTCTCAATATCCTTGGGGAAGCCTCATAACTCCGGACCAATTGCAATGAACTGTTTGAGTCTGAAACTAGAGCAAACCTCCAACTTCCCTTCTGCCAATAGACTCTCTAAAGTGGATCCACCAGCTTCCCTCCTCTCATCCTCCTCCCACTGTAATATAATAGAGCAGACAGAGAAATGACTTTGAAGTCTTGGAAGCTGGATTCAGATTCACCCCTATGCTACCTAATTATATGACCTTGGCCAAATCTCTAAATACCTCTAAAGGTTTTCTCATCTGTAAAATGGTGGAGGGGGCAGGGTGGAGAAAGGGTAGGAAGTGTGGTACCATGGAATCTCTGAGATCCCTTCCAACTCTAAATCTATGATTTCTTCATTTACTAAGAGTTATCATTCCCCACTCCACCCCAACTCCCTTTTCCTCCTACTATTCTCAGAGTCTAATTTTGTGAAAGCTTACTCTAAGGCTACTCTAGCTTATGTGATGCAACTGGGCCCTGGGTCATTTGTGGTTGAAAGAATAACACTGATGTTGGTTTAGAGCTATGTTTTCTCAGGGGTTATCTTGTTTGGCATAGGACCATGGGCCTGTTTCCAAAGTTAGATTCAAAATGAGCCAGAACCCCTACCCTCTATTAAACTACAAACTGAATCAAGTTCAGGCTGACCATTATTGGGGTTCATCCAGACAAGAAGTTAAGATGGGGGAGTTGGAGGGTGGGGAATGAAGTTTCCCCCTTGGAAAAGGCTAAAAATCCCAAACTTAACTTCTCAGCACTTTACTGTCCCACTTTGGTACAGAGGTATTCTGTACAGAGGTAAAGGAAAGCAGAAGGTAGAGTTGGTCGATTTGAATCTAACCTTCTTGATTACATTTGGAAGTTCTCAGAGCCCAGTTCCACTTATGCATGTATATTACCAATATCATATTGAAGTTGTATGTCTTATACACAGTAGACAATAAATGTTTGCAGGCATTGATGATAATGGTGGTGTTGATTGCCTTGATAATAGGGATGGTGGTGATCTATGGTAAGAAGGTAAAGTCCAGGGTACTGCCTCTGCTCTGGATGAACCCCAAGAATGGTCACTCTTAGCACTTAGTAGATACTAAGGGTTCTGGGTCATTTTGAATGTAACTTTAGAAACAAGCCTACTATGCCATGCCAAACTAGATAACCCTTGAGAAGACACATTCCTAAACTAATCTAAATGTCAGTCATTCTCTCAATCACAAAGGTCCCAGAGCCCAGTTGCATCATATAAGCTAGCCTAGTTCTATCACATAATCTAGAGTAACACCGAGTTAGAGTAAAAGCAAGAGTAAGAGAGTTAGAGTTTGAGTTAGGTTTCACCAAATTAGACTCAGAACAGGAGGAGGAACATATTAGCCTCACCTGGCAATGTCCTGCTCTATTTCAAAGGCTCTCCTGGCATCCCATGTGTTTGTGTTTCTCCATCTCCATCGTATCATCACCGGTATCCTTGAGTATTTCTACTCCTAGTCACTCTTTTTGCAGCACCGTCCACTATTTTAGATAGACATGATGCCCAGGACAAGGAAAGTGCTAGCCTTACTGCACCAAGCCCTGATCATAACACATCTTCAGTATTATATTCAGCTCTGGTTGCCACATTTCAGTCTGTACACTCACTGACAAGCTAAAGACCATCCAGAGGAAGATAACAAGGATGGTTTGGTAGGGCCTCAGGTTCAAGCCACGTGAGAGTTCAAGGAAGTGGGAATGTTTAGTCTGGAGAAGAAATATACTTGAAGAGCTTTTGTGTGGAAGAAAAAGTAGATGATATGATAACAGACCTAGAGATAAAAGAGACCTCAGAGGCCATCTAACTCAAGCCTTTTATTTTACAGATGAAGAAACTGAGTCCCAGTGAGGTAAAGTGATATTATCAAGGATACACAAGTAGCAACCATCAAAGGTGATATCTGAATGTTCCTAGGCAATACTCTTTCTCCCCTACCACTTTCCTATTCTTCTCACCACCCAGCTTGAGAAATCAGAGCATAGATCTGGCCTCAGTGCCCAGGGGCATTTTGCCTAGTCGTCCAGTGGAGAGAACCACCAGCTGAATGGGGGAAGGGAGATTCCTCCCAAGCCTAGTTCCCCTCCCACTCCTCAATAAAGTCATCTCTCTGATCACCCTTTCACCAAGATGTCTGTCTCGTATTTAGCATCATTACCATATATGTGGCATTTGTCAAACAAATACTGACTTGTATTATTAAATACATCCTGGGGGACTCTGGGCAAGCCTTTGAACCTGTCTTCATATCAAAGGATCCCACAACGTTCACATTAAACAACAGTAAGAACACTAACAGCAATCATAATATCACTCACATTTCTATAGGCCTTTAACAAAACTACTTTCCTCAGGATAGGATCAGGAGAGCAGAGATATGAAGAATGAATGGGCCCTTTTTCCTTTTGGAATCCAGTCCCCTGCAACTGAATGGTGCCATTGTGCACAGAGCTCCAGGCCTGGAGTCAGGAAGACTCACCTTCTTGAGTTCAAATCTGGCCTTGGATACTTACTAGTTGTGTGACCCTGGACAAGTCACTTAACCCTGTTTGCCTCAGTTTCCTCATCTGTCAAATGAGCTGGAGAGGGAATGGGAAACCACTCCAGTATCTTTCCCAAGTGGAGTCATGAAAGGTCAGACATAACTGAAAAAAACAAAATAACAAAGTCCAATCCCTACATTTTACAGATGAAGAAATTTAGAGAGGTTAAGCCTGAAGTTCCACAGGTAGTGAGTAGCCAAGCCCGGATTTGAACCCAGTTCCTCTGTCAAGGTAACATAAGTGTCATTATCCTCATTCATAGATAAAGAAAACAGTGGGGTGACATTTCTTGCCCAGAGTCACGTGGTCATGGGGGCAAATGCCTGATTCAGGACTTGAATTCAGATCTTCTGACTCTAAACCTGTTGAACACTCCATTATGCCATCCTGCTTATTCCATTGTCTTTGAAGCCCCTGTAGTTCTTTGAAAGCCTGAACTTCATTTTATCAATTTAGAGCTATTCCAAATGTTCCCAGGACAGTGTTTAATATTGCTCTGAAAAATGGTTTACTCCCAAATTGCCTTGCTTCTTAAAACCAATCAATTCTCTCCCTTCTCCTGGTCTAAATTCTGAAGCTGTGAAAGCCACTTGGGAAGGCCAAAAAAATCCTTATTGCTTAGTGGGTCAAAGTGAGTCCAGAGGGAGATATGCATTCATACTTACGTAGATATAGATATATACATATAGATATATAAAATATATTTGTGTGTATATATTTGTATAGCTCTGTATCTATATATACACACACATGTATATGTATATAATACATATATATACAAACACATATATGTATACACACATATGTGTATATACCTATATATACCCATACATATAATAAGCACATAAAGTGGGATGAGGGTGGCGAAAGAAACTCAGGCTGGTTGCCCAGCAACAAAACTCCCTTCGTCTACTCTCAACCGTCTAGCTGGCAACATGAGACTCTTGGGTAATAATACATCATCCTCTGTTTGTTTGTTTGTTTTCCCACTGAGGTAGCCAAGTGTAATGGAAAAAAACATTGGATTTGGAGACTGAGTTTTCACTCTCTGGACCTCAGTTTCCTACTCTGTAAAAAATAGGGGGTTGAACTATTATAATATTTCTAAGGTCTCATTGGACTCTAAATCTTGATTCCCAGTCTGATTAGACACTTTAACTTGATTTCACCTGGCTAAAATATGGCAGGGGGAAAGCGGGGGGCAGCATTACCTAGTGTAATTTTCTCTAGGCTCAGCCCCAATGTAGAATAAGCCTTGCTTATACAGTCCTTCTCATCATGCTAAGGACAATAGGTCTAGTGAGGGGGTTCTTAACCTTTGTGTGTGTTATTTGGAAATCTCTTTGGATAGTTCTCAAAGTTACGCTTTTAAATGTATAAAATAAAATATAGGGAATGACAAAAGCAATCATTTGTATTGAAATAGAAATGTAGAGTTTTTTCCCATTCGACTTTACAGATGCCCTGAAATCTGTCATTGGACCCCTTGGTTGGGGGGAGTATCTGTAAACCTCAGGTTTAAAACTCCTGAGAGCTAGAAGGGACCTCAGAGGCCATGTAATCCAACTGCCTCTCCTGGTAAGATTGTGTGTGTGTGTGTGTGTGTGTGTGTGTGTGTGTGTGTGTGTGTGTGTGTGTGCGTTCAGTCATGTCCAACTCTTCATGACCCCCATTTGGAGTTTTCTTGGCAAAGATACTAAAGTAATTTGTCATTTCCTTCTCTAATTCATTTGACAGATAAAGGCACTGAGGCTAACGGGATTAAGTGGCTTGCCTAGGATCTCACAGTTAGTATCTGAGGCTAGATTTGAACTCATGATGATAAAGCCTCCTGACTCCAGACCCTGTAATCTATCTACTGTGCTACCTAGCTGCCCCCACACAGAAAACTGAAGCTCAGAGATGTTACGTGATTTTGACAGATCAGAGCTGAGTTCCAAAGCCAATATTCCATTCATCATACCAGATTGCCTCCCATTTATTAAATTTATTTGAATTCATCCTTGACCATTAGAATTGATCTTTCATTTCAGACAGAAAAATTTCTTGCTCTGTCCCCCGCCTCCCTACATTCTGGATTTACAACCTAGGGAGTCAGGGAGTATCAGGCTAGGGATTTGAACCCAAGAACCCTGCCTCCAGGTCCACAGATCTATCTATTATGCTATACTACTGCTGATAACTCTATCACTCATCGTTGTAGTTGAATAAATTAGTAGGGAGAAGGGTAGTAAAGGGAAATGACAGGAAAAAATGGAATGGACTTCTGCACTCCAGGACAGAACCCTCTTTTGAGACACAGCTTGTCCTCAATCACAGAACTTGTTTATTTATTTGAAGATCTCAGAAGGCATGCAGCCCAGCAGGTCAGAAAGGACAAATGAAGACAAGTGGTTGAAATGTCACCAAAAACTCTGGCTTTCCAGCAACGTGGAAATAAAGCTCCTTAAATGATTTATTTTAATGATGGCAAGTCACTGGCCAGGAAAGCACATAATTCTCAGCTGGCAGGTAAAAGCCTGTCCTGGCAAGATCAATAAAGGAGCTGAAAATGTCAAAGGGACTGTCTCCTTAGGACTGCGTGTATAAGAGCAAATTTATCCCATCTCTCTCCTGTCCACTGCTGATTCCCTCCTTCTGCCAGCCTTCTTCCTCTCCCTGCTGCCTAACACACCTTTTCATCTAAAGGTGCTAATGGGACTCAACCAACACAGAACCCATGTTGGCTAACACCAGGTCCTCTTCATCCCAATGGCCCATAGTAAGTCCTTTATCAATGCTTTGTCAAATTCATGGAGCAGGGGGTATTGGAGCTGGGTCTTCAAAGAAGGCCTAGAATTTCAATAAATGGGACAATTTAAGCAAGGAGAGCAATCATGTAAAGACAACTATGAAAGACTTAAGAACTTCCATCAATGTAATGACCATTCATGATTTCAGAGGATAGATCATAAGGTTTACTATTTATCTCATGATGGAGAGAAGACAGACTTGGGATGCAAAGGAAAATGTATTTTTGGACTTGTCATAAATCTGTTTGGTTTGACTCTTCTCAAAAAGGAGGACCATGACATCAAGATAATGACATGATTTGCAGTTGACTTTGAGTGAGGGAGGGTTGTGCAAGGTCACCAACCACACTTCCTCCTCCTGAGCCATCTGGGTCCAGTGACCAGATATTCATCAAGATGAATGGAGATGGCCCAGGATGCAGTGGGAGACCCTGGCCCTTTCAGGTTAAGGTCTTATCACATTCTCACTTTGAGTAAAATACACCCATTCAATGAATGGGCTTCTTTGGTTAAAAGAGTTCTTTTTTCTTTTTTAATGGGGGTAAGGAGTAGTCAGGAGAAAGTAAAGGGATAAGATTCCCTCAAAAAGGGAGAAGATATTAGAAAGAAAGTCAGAAGGAATCATATAGAAGCAAGACAGCTTTGAAAGTTACATGTTGAATCTATGTACATCTTATACCATATACACTTCTAAAAGAAATAAAAGTCTACATGATAATTGGCAGCTAAGTGACTGGGTAAAGCAAATCATTCCTCACTGGACTAGGCTGGGCTGCAGCAGCTACAACAAAAATCTGCTGTAGATTTCAGTTGCTGAACATCTGGAGATTCTGCTGACCATTTGAAGCTTAGAAGGTCATAAGCTAGTCCATACCATTCTCAATACTAATTCATCTAGGATCAGGAAAGAATAAAGACAACAGAGACAAAAACAAAACAAAACACCTCAGTAGCACCATGCATTCAGAGCCATATGGAGAACAGCTGGGGAGAAAAGCCAGCCAGTGATAAGGAAACACTATGATTCTCTGCCTCAGACTCCATTCCCAGCTACAGTTCTCTCCTAACCTGGATGTTTTTGTCAATTTTTGCCTGAATTGCCACAAGAAAAGAGAGAGTAGAGAATGTTCTTTAGTCATTAGAGCCTTGTAAGCACCCCCTTTTCTGGCTCAGCAACCATTTAAATATCTATCCCCCAACACTGGGTTACCCAACAAGAAATAAAGAGTATTTGAAGTGGGAAAGGGCTTCTGATCATGCAAAGCTGAAAGCAGGCTCACCAAACCTCCATCTGCTTTGGCAGCAGATAAGGAAGCTCAAAGGACTGAAGTACTGGACCCTTGGTGGCCAATGCCTGATTACAGAAAATTCATCCTGTCTTCATCATTTTCCTTTTCTTGTTTTTAAGTTTAAATAAAGTGAGAGAGAGCAAGAGAAGCAGAAGCAGTCTGAGGAGGAGGAAGAAAAAGAGGAGGAAAAAGAGAGGGAGGTAGAGAGAGGAGGAGGTAGGGAAGAAGGAAGAAGAAGAGGATAAGCAGGAGGAGAAGGAGAAGAAAAAGAAGAAGAGGAAGAAGAAAGAGGAGGAGGAGGAGAAGAAGGGGAAGGAAAAGGAGAAGAAGGAGGAGAAGGAGGAGGAGAAGGAAGACATAGTGACTTGCATAAATCACCTACTTCAATAATTTATGACTTTCTCCATGAGGCAGCTAGGCAGCATAATGCATAGAGTGCTTAGAAGATAACGTGTCAAACACTTGGCATACCTTAAAGAGCTATCTGAAAGCTCAACATATTAATAATAACAATTAATATTATCATTGTCATAATGATATGAATGCTCTCTCCATAGCCACAGGCCCTATCCCCTGCACCAGTAGAAGGCTAGCCCTCCTTGCCAAGCGTGCATCTACCTAGGATGGAGCTCCTCTCTGACCCAGCCAGCTTGGTCCCTAGTCAGAGGTAACCAAGGAATCCTTTGCCAGGCCTTACCCTTCTGGCAAGAACTGCCAGAGTCTATCTTCTGTTGGGCTAGTCTTTGAGAAGCCAAGGTCATGTCCCCATTATGGTGAGGCACAGAGGTGTTCTTGACTAAAGGAAATGAACAATGATGCTACAAATAAGAAAGCTGTGGGTTTTCCCCCTCTAATAGACATTTCATTGGAGGATATATTGGATATAACAGAATGCCTTTTTGGAACTGAGGGGGTAAGGTTGTGTTCAGAGATGGATGAGATTCCTCTCACAACTGCTGTGAGAAAGAACCAGGGAGCTAGAGGGGAACATGGAGGTCATTGGCCCAAACCCTTTGTTTTACAGAGAGATGCAACATGCTCAAGGCCACCCAGGTGGTTGGTGGTAGGGACAGAATTAGTTTGGAAGCCCACTTTTAGGAAGGCAACTGAGAGGGAGGAAGGAATGATTGTAGAGAAGGGCCCTGTGTGTCCACCATCACCATCCCACCTCTGCCAGAAAAAAAAAGGATGAAACAAAAGCAACTGAATTCTCTTTGCCAAACACTTACGTGACAGTAATTTATAAGGAAAAATACTGGACCTGGGTTTGAATCCTGCCTGGTATGTATTCTCTATGTGACCTTTGACTTAACTTCTCAATTACTTATGGTATAGAAAAATGAAGTTGGGTTAGGTGATCACTAAAGTCCCTTTCATATGTCTTCCTATAAATGGGAGGAGGTGGGAGAAGAGAGTTTAAGATAACAACAGGCTCTTACACAAATAATTATTTGGAACAAAGGAACACTGTTTTAAAATAACCCATTGTTGGACTGAATTCAGCCTACTGTTCTTTCCCTCCCCCTCACCTCTCCACTCCCTCCCCCCCCAACACACACACACACACACACACACACACACACACACACACACACACACACATACACACACACACATTCAATTCCCCACCTTGGCCTTCAGATTAATTTGTGTGCAGCTCACCCTATAGCATAGGGTGTGACCTTATTGGAAGCAAACATACATTTTCATATGGGTTTGGGGGTCCTGGACTTTGTTTTCTACATTAGCAAGATCCGAAAGGTGTAGCTACCTCTGAAACATGTCTGATTCATTAGCAATGCTCCTGGTTCTCTGGACCAGTGGGAACAAAAAGACCTCCTCAGCAGACCAGCAGAGGACAGGCAGGAAAAGTCAGACATCTGGCCCCTGTCTTCATGGACTCTCAACACAGAAGAAGCAGCTGGAGACATCAACACAGCACATTCTGTTAGAACAGGGGTCATAATGTAGGATACACACATCCCCAAGGGTTCCATGGATAGATTTCAGGTCTGCGACCTTGGATGGGAAAAAAATGACAGCTTAATTTTCCCTAACCTCTACTGAAACATCATTTCCTACAAAAATTTTGAAACATTATTCTGAGGAGTTCATAGACTTTCCCAGACTACCAAAGGGGTCACACACACACACACACACACACACACACACACACATACACACATACACACTAGGGACTCATAGGCTGCAAAGATCCCTAGACTAGGCAAAGTTAGAGTTGAGCTCCAGCCTTGGATCTGTCTGTGGGAAGTAGAGCAAGCAAGATGCTTAATTTCTTTAGACTGATTTTCTCCCTATTGTCTCTAGGATGAAATAAAATCTCCTTTGTTTGGTTTTTAAAGCCTTTCATAACCCGACTCCGGTCTACCTTTTGAGACTTATTACACGTTACTACTGTTCTGTGTACTCAATGCTCTAGCCAAACTTGCTGATTCTTACATATAATGTTCCATTTCCCATCTTCATGCTTTTGCCATCTTCTCCCTACAGACTATTTCCTGTGCCTGGAACATACTCCTCCTCACCTCTGGCAGTACTCTTTCTCCCCTACCAGTTTTACCTCTAGGAGAATCCTGTTCGTCTCCAAATTCTCAAAATAACATTGAGGGTGAGGGGGATTTCCCTAATATTATCATTCTCAAGCCCCCTGAAGTGGTTCCCCCCAATATCATCATCCATTAATATTTCTCTGATATCAGTTAACCAGTTGATTTTCTCAACAGCAATAAACCAATTAACATTAACACAAAGAGATATTTACTGAGAAAGTACAACAAAGACAGAAGTGTAAATACCTTCTAAACTCCACCTTCACCCCCAATAAGGAGAATACTGTCCTCTGAAAATAAACTCAATCTCTGGAAGAGTATTTGTTTAAAAAGAAAGAAAGAAAGAAAGAAAAGAAAAAGGAAGAAAGAAAGAAAGAAAGAAAGAAAGAAAGAAAGAAAGAAAGAAAGAAAGAAAGAAAGAAAGAAAGAAAGAAAGAAAGGAAAGAAAGGAAGGAAGGAAGGAAGGAAGAGGAAGGAAGGAAGGAAGAAGGAAGGAAGGAAGGAAGGAAGGAAGGAAGGAAGGAAGAGAAAGAAAGAAAGAAAGAAAGAAAGAAAGAAAGAAAGAAAGAAAGAAAGAAAGAAAGAAAACAAAACGATTGCCGCCCACCACCACCACCACCACCACCACCCCACACACACACACACACACACACACACAATAAGTTCATATCTGGATGTGGCATAGCCAATGGACAAGTCCTTCCATTACTTGCAGGATACAGTGGCCCAGCTTTGCTTTCAGGGGTGAGGGAAGCAGTTAACCTAGTCCCGCTTCAAGGCTAGTTCTTCACCAGATTCAAACATTTCAGCTCTCAGTACTAGACTGTGGACTCCAGTGCTGGATCTCTGGTGACTCTCCTAACCATTTGGAGATAGCATGCTCATAACCTGGTTGGTTCCATCTCTAGCACTCATTCATCTAAGATCAGGGAACAATACATCTAACAGAGACAGAAAGGACAGCCCCCTAGCGCCATGGTGGCTAGGTGGGGAGAGAAGGCAGATGGTTGCTGCTACCATGGCTATGACCTCTGTCCCACTCAGGACCTTTCTTCTTCCTTACTCAAAAGCCATCAGGGAAGAGAGTGAGTGAGCTGGTCCTTTTAGAGGCATTCATTTATGGCTCAGCAACCCATTTAAAGGCTCTTAATCACCACACCAGACAATAGAAAATAATAATAATGCCTTGCATTTATAAAGCATTTTAAAGTTTGCAAAATGCCTATATAAGTATTATCTCATTTGATCCTCACAACTCAGGGGAGTAGGTGCTATTATTACATCCATTTTACAGAGGGGGTTGAATGACTTGCCCAGAGTCATTGCCCGGCTACTAAATGTTTGAAGTTCAATTCAAACTGAAGCCTTCCTGACTCCAGGTCCAGCACTCTATACACTTTGCCTCCCAGCTGTCTCATGCAGAGAATGCCTGTACGTACTTTTAATTGGGAAAGTGAAGGACCCTTCTCTTACATCACCCATTTTCTGAAGCAGGTTTATATGGATTGCACCAAAGAGATTATACTGAGCATGCTCTAAGAACTGAATCCTGACTGGCCAGCTCCCACATCCACCTCCCGCCCCTTTTTCCACTATTTACATATATATGTTTTGCTTTCTTCATCACGTATACGTATAAGTGCAAGGGCAGTTTCATTTGTCTTTGTATCTTTTCATCTTCAGAGCCTAGAATTGTGTCTGGCACATTAGAAGCACTTAATAGATTCTTTCTGACTAATTGATTTATTGATTAATTGATAAAATGAAAGAATTGTACTGGATCTAGAATCCCTTTCACAAGATTTGTATTACTTTCCCACATGGACCTTGGACCTGGAGGCTGACCCAACGGATACAGCATTGTTAATGTGGTCTTATCCAAGAATATTATAACTTTCATTAGGCAGAATATCATAATGGAAAGAGATTTACATATGGAGAGGTCAAACCAGGACAAGAATCCAGTTTTACTGACTCCTACCTAGTGCACTGGTCTTTCCCCAGCACCACACAATTGCCTGAAAGTGAGGGGTGAGGGATGCTAATGAGGTTTCTCCCACAGATCTGGCAGCTCCATTCCTCTGCGGGTACAGCCCCACCCTTCTTAAAGCTTTGAAACCAAAAGCAGGACCCAGCTGCCGAGAAGGAGTATAGCTGAGAATGACTCCAGAGCCATCAGTCCAAGGGTCAGCTATTTCTTTGGCCTCTTGAGTCAGAGAATGGCACTCCAACTTCCTACTGGTTCTAATTAAAGGCTCTGGATTTCTGGGGAGGATTCTCTAATGAGCCTTCCCTGCCCCAAAGGTCTCCTACTACCCATATTCTCCCCGGCCTCTCAAATGTAGAGATTCTCTTGTGAATAACATGCCCCAATTCTGTCTAATAAGATCCTTATTGGTCTGAACCCCAGACCAGTGCTCTTCAGAAAGGTGAAAAGAAGGGGTACTCTACAAACTATGGGCTCCAATCATTACTGGTCTCCCTAGAGGGTATCTTATACTAGAAGTGGGGACAACTTCATTATGGCCTCCTCATTTCTAGAAAATTACATCTCCCAACCATGGAACCAAAGGGGGCTAAGCATGGACTTCAGTCATTCAATGAATTTCCAGCTTTGGCAGCCAACAATTGAAAAATACGAAGAATTATTTGCAAAAATGACAGGAAGCCTCCTTCCTTTTCTTTTACGTGAGCCAGGCTGCTGACTGTGCCTAGGGTCTTGTGTTCCACTCATCAGAGAAGAGGACCAAGTACTCTGCTTCTGAACAGGCCTTTGTCTTAACCCTGAATACCTTAACCCCACTCCCACCCCCTTTGAGTCCTTCCTCAAATCCTACCTTCTTCTTCCCTGCCTGTGGGAAGTTAGGCATGTAAGCCAATTCAGAACAAAAGTTCTTCCTTGTCGCCTCTAGGATGGAATCAAAATTCTCCCTGAAGTCTTTGCTGACCAGTTGGCTAAACACTGACCTTTCCACTTCCTAATCTTCAGTACTCTTAGTATCTTGGCATTTGATCATTCTGTATAGCTAACATTTATGTAGGACTTATTCCATGCTAGGTCTCTTACAATTATTATCTTATTTGATCCTCCCAACAACCCTGGGAGGTAGGTGCTATTACGATCACCATTTTACAGGTGAGGAAATTGAGGCAGAGAACAGTTAAGTGACATGCCCTGGTCATGCAGCTAATGAGTGTCAGAGACCATATTTGAACTTAGGTCTTCCCGACTCCAGGTCTGGTGCTATACCACCTAGCTGCCCTATAGTTTGTAGAAAATAACCTCCTTAAAATCAGGGACTATTTCACCTTTTATTTCCAATAATAGCATAGGAACAAGACCTGTGATTTCATTGGTCCAGAATGGCAGTTCTCAAATCATGTTCCAAAGATCCAAGATGCTTTCGAGAAGTCCATGAAGTCAACATTATTTTCATAATTAGAAGACATTTTAATTTCTAATTTGGTCATTATTGATAGCGACAACCCACATAAAAGTTCTTGGTGGGGATGTCTTCAGTAATTTTTAAGGAAACTCTCTTCCAAAGCAGTTCAGCAACTTCTCTGCGTTCATTGTCTCAGAAATCAGCCCAGAGAACTGAGAGATTAAATTATTTTCCCAAGGTCACACAGTGAGTATGTTAGAAGCAAGATTTGAATCCAAGTCTTCCCCGCCCTGAAGACAATCAGTCCTCTAGACACTATGTTCATGATTCATCATATCATAAAACCAAAAGCATTGACATGTCCCTTAAAGGTTTGAAAACCTACTTACATATATTCCCTCACATGATCCTCACAGATCCTGGAACATAGTAGGCACTTAACGAATTCTTATTAATTAGTCCTATCCGATACTTTCAGGTAAATTGCAAATTATTATTTGCCCACCAAAAGCACTCATAGAATTCAGTGTCTGCCTGATACTAACTACCCCCCTGAAATGCTGTCTTGTCCAATACCGTCTTTCCTCAATACTAGTTAATCACATCAGGTCAGAAATCATAAAGAATTTTGTCTGCCCCACCCATGACTTCCCTCCCTTCACATCTGTCCAGATGCTCTATTGCCTAAAGAGCCCATTGCCCAAGACCCTTAAGGAAACAGTTTGGTCCTAAGAGAGCACTACTGCTCCTTGCACCCTAGAATAGAAATTAGCAGCACTTGGAAAGAAGCTTGACACTTTAAATAGACTGGAACAGGAAGTTCTCTACTGGCTGGTGTGAGCCTTTCTAATGTCTCTCTCCCTGGCTCAGCACAGCATCATTTTTCTGCCTCCTAAAGTCCCAAGCATCCTCCCTTGATTTCTTTGGGTGTCCAGATTCATTCCTAAATCTCCTGGTGCTCCCTCACAGTTTCTGTAGAAGACCAGACTCATGACTGAGGTAAACTCTTTTCTGCTAGAAATTATCTTGGGGAGCACAACCCTGGCCTGGGCAAGAGACCTTTTGGAACTCTACAGAGGACACAGTTCCCTGGGGCCCAATTTTCCTGTTTCTTATGAACTCGGAGAGACAGGAGGCAATCCCACTGGTCTACTAGAGGCAGCTGTCCCAAGACCCTCAGTATAGATGCAATTTTCTTTTTCATGAAAGTAGACTCAGTGAGAGGAACTGAATCTGTGTGAGGGTTAAAGGTATTCCCCTTTGGTCTCCCTCCTCCCTGCAGTGGAAGGTAAGGCTGGAGACCTGGCTTCCTTTGCCTCTTGTAAATCTTTTAAGTAGGGGGTCATTTTCCCTGGTAAAAAAAAAAAAAACATTTTCTCCATTTCCAACCCCAGAAATTTGGGATGAGAGTGGGGAGGAGCAAGGAGAGAAAACACAAAGTGGAGGAGGAAACAAAAAAGATGAGGCATAACATGGAGTGGGGTAGTGGTAGCAGTTTCAGGGTGGAAGGAGTAACAGCCTGACACAGATTATCTATCCAGAGGCTTCAGGCCCTCCTTATGTAGATGACCAGAGCAAACCACTCAGCAGCACTTGCACAAACTGGGGGCACTGGAGTGGATCTGGGAGCCAGTCATCCTAAGAAACAACCCTCCTAGCAGGCATTGGGACAGTGCCACCTTAAATTTCCCCCCAATGAGGTTTGACTCATCTGCCTGGCATTCTGATGCCAGTCTCCTCTGTGAATGCCAAGAATAACAACGGCAGACTAATCCACTCCCAAAGAGCTCCTGTTTGTCTACTAATGGGAGCCAGAGTGAGCCCTGAATGATTCATTCAGTCGATCAACAAATGCTTGTTAAGAGTGACTTGAGTGTCCAGCCGGGGGCTCTTCCTAGATATCTAAGCTGGCACCTAAGGGTTAAATTACCAATTTTGTTCACCATAATTGGCTCCAGCCCCAATGTGAAGTTTCTGGGTGTCCTCATTGCAGTTTCCAGGTAGGAATTACAATATGATATACCTCTTTCCTTATTTGGCGAATTATCATTGTGGAAAGAGCCCTGCATCTGAAACTAAAAGACCTGGGGTTGAGGACTAACTGCCATTTCCTTGCTTGAGCATGTCACTACACTCCTGGGTCTCAGTTTTCTGCACTTGAAAATGAGGAGGATGGGATAGGACCAGATGATTTCTAAGGTCCCTCACAGGTCTAACATTCTAAGTTTCTATGACAGAACACAGAAGAAGAGTCTCTATCCACCTTTCCATCTTATCAAGTAGGGAATGTAAATTCCTTGAGACCTAGGATTGTTTCATTGTTTTCGTCTTTATAACTCCAGTACCTGGCATGTAGTAAGCTTTTATAATAGGATGAAAGAATCACAGATTTTCAGTTGGAAAGAACCTTAAAGGACATACAGCTAACCCACTCTTTTTTTGCTATCTTTTCTTGTGTCTTTATTTTTTTATTTAAAAAAAGATTCTTAACCTAAAAAATGCCAAAAATGGAGAGAATTTTCCAGATACAAAGTGGAAAAGAAAAAGAAGGGATTACATATGAAAGTTCAAACTCTGTTCTGTAGTTTGTTTTATTTTAAATTATATAATATATTCAACATGCTATTTTCAAGGCTGTCTTGTTTTTGTTACTTTCTGAACTTTCTTCTATTCTATGCCTTTTCAGAAATGTTTCAATAATCTATTTTTCTTTATTTTCCTTTTTCTTGGACAACACTATTGCTAACTTCTCTTCCCCTCTAAAATGAAAAAAAAAAGAAACATAATTACTGAGCAAATCAAGCATCATCAAGAGAAATGAATCAAGGTATTTACCATGTCAAAAAATTTTTGTGTGTATTACTTGGTGCCTTGAGTGGACCTTTGGAAATATGGGTAGCCTGTTTCATCATGAGTTCTCTGGAGATATAGTTGGTGTTTGCATTGATCACAGTTCTTAAGTCTTTCAACATTATTATTTTTTTACAGTGTTGTCATTACTGTGTGCATTATTTTCCTGGTTCTGCTCACTTCACCTTGCATCAGTTCATATAAGTCATCCCAGGTTTCTCTGAAACCATCATTTCTTCTAGAGCAAAAATATTCCACTGCATTCGTGTGATGTAACTTGTTCTGCCCTCACCCAATTGGTGGGGTTTCCTCTTTGTTTCCAGGTCTTTGCAACAGCAAAAATGCCAACTATAAATATCATTGACCATAGCAAACCTTTTCTTTTTTCATTAATTTCCTTGAGATATATTAGTGATGTCATTGAGTCAAAGGGTGTGGTCAATTCAGTGACTTTTTACAATTTTCTTATTTTCTGATGAGGTGCTGAGCCTTGAGATATTTAAAAAACTTCCCCAAAGTACACAGGTAGTGTTGAGCAGAGGCAGGATTGCTTGTTGAATTGAATTGAACTGAGAAATAAAACCTGATTTTTGCCTTCCTTCTCCCTCCTCCTTTGTCCTTCTAAAGTGAATAGGACTGAGATGGTGGAGAGGAACAAAGACCATCAAGAAAAAATATTCTGCTATGCTGATCTGCATCCTTAAAGTCCCACAATAGCTATTCTTCTAGGAGCCAGCAGCTGGGATCCCATCGGCTATTCCTAGGGCTTAATTTTATCTTGAATAACTAAATAGTTTGTGGGTCTCTCAGCAACCCAAAAGCCCAGCTAAAACATCTCTCCATTATCTCTTTAGGACAACTCATGGTCAGGCCCCTTCTCAACCCTTGTAGAGTATCTGAGATGGTGCAAGGCTCTTCTAAAGATTATGCCTTCCTTCCAAGAAGTGTATTCAGTTCTCTCTAGAACTGACTAGGGAAGACACTCCTGAGTACCCCTTTCAAATAAATCTCGTTGGCTAAGGTGGATTCTCATGCTTCCCAGGGGTACATAGCAACATGTAATAAATCACAGTCAATAAATATTTATAAAAAGTCTATGATGTGTTAGGCTCAGGAGATACAAATACAAAGTTAGTGAGTTCTTTCCCCCAAGGAACTTACATTTTACTAGGAGACAGCAATATGTTTACAGATAAGTAAATATATATATATATATGTATATATGTATATATATATATATATATATAAAACGTAGTAGATAAGTAAATTGAGGTAAAATACAACATATTGACACATGTACATAAATAAATAAAATATAACATGTCAACAAATAACTATGCATTTTGTATAATATAGCATGTGTACTATATATTGTATACAATTTAAAATATCAACAGATAATTGAATATCTATTGTGTATAACATGTCAACATATAATTAATAATGTAATGAGTTAACAGATAATTACATATAAAATAAATGCAAAATGATTTCTGGGAGATAGAAGGAGGGACTAAAAGCTAGGAGAATCAGGAAAGACCTCTCGAAGGAGTAGGCACTTATGATCAGCCTTGAAAAGAGTCAGAGCTTATAAGAGGCAGAGATGAGGATGGAAAGTACTTTAGGTAGAGGGAAAATCCCATGCAAAAATATGGAGGTGAGAGATGGAATATGTGGAGGGAGGAACTAAAGGACATTAGAACTGAAAGAACCTTAGAGGTCATTTTGTCCAATCTCCTGATTTTAGAGGACACTGAGAATACTGCAATATGAAGCAACGTATAGCCTTAGACTAGACACTTCCCTTCAATGGACTTCAGTTTTCTCCTTTGTAAAATCAGAGGACTGGAAGATTCTCAAGATCACTTATAATTCTAAATCTTATGGTACCAGGCCTGACTGTAAATCTCTAAAGAGATTTAGTCTCTTAGTCTCAAGCTGCTTAACAGGGAGGATTGGGTGAGATGGTGTTGGGTCATCAAAAGTGGCTTTAGTAGCTCCTTTTCTCATTTCTAGCCTCTCTCCTCCCTCCCCCATATTTTCACTTGCCTCTCAAAAAGGATGATGGGAAGAGGGAGGAAAAGTTCATAAATAGACTCTGTGTGTCACAGTGCTGATACAAATGACCAAGGAAATTTTGATCTTACTGCCCTTTGATACATGAGATTCTCCAAGATGTCATCTTACAGGGAGATGAGAACCCAGATCATTGCCTCTGGGGGATTCCATCTTCCTATAAATGGTACACCCGTTTCTTTACCTTTTCCACAAGGATGAGAACCACCTTCAGAGGATTCCAAGAAAGCAGAGCAGGTCTCCCTCATCTCATCTTTTGTTTTTGTTTTTGTTTTTTTAGCCCCAAATGTTCTGATTGTCCAACACAAAAGCAACACAGAAAAGGTATTGAACTGAGGGATATATTCTTTGATTCTCCTTATTCCACTTGTCACCTTCATTCTTCTGTCACCTCCTCCATCTCTCCTTGCCCTCTCCCTCCATCTCATGAAGATGATGGCCCAGTGGAGCACAGCCTTAGGAGCCAAAAGATGTGGGTTCAAATCCTGACTTGCTTTCTTTTATTTTCTACAACCTAAGCAAATCACTTTACTTTCTTCACCTCTAAAATGAGTTGAACATAATGGTCCCTTCCAACTCAAAATTCTTATGAACTAAGAATTATCCTGTTTTCTATTCCATGAGGTATCCGTAACACTGTCTGGATGTAGCCTCATCCCTGACTGTCTTTGTGTGTCCCAGTGTGGTATCGCAGGAAAGGACATGGGACATGAAGGCAGAACTCCATATTTCTTTATTTCGCCCTGATGCTAACTCTGTTTTATGCTAGCAAACCGTATGCATTTGGACAGGTCACTTAATCTTTCTAAGCCAACTCTCTAAAAAAAAATTCACTTCTCTCTAAAATGAGGAGACTGGGCTTGCATCTCTAAAAACCTTCCCAGGTCTGATAGTCAATGGTTCTATCACCATCCCAAATCAGGGCCACCTTGAGCTGCTCCTTTCCCAGTGTGTGCCCAGAGCACGTCTTTTTATCACTCTCATGGCTTCTCAGGCAAAAAGCATTTATTAAATCCATTAAGGTTTGTGTCAGGCATAATGTCAAGCACTAGGAAAACAAAGAACAGCAAAATATGGTCGATGCCTTGAAGGAACTCAGGTTATAACTGGGAAGACAGGATACAAAGAACTATGTACATACAAGGCTAATACAGTATCAGTGAAATATGATTTCAGAGGAGGTCACTAGTAATGAGGAGAGGGGAGACAGAGACTGGAAAAGGTAGGATTTGAGTTCAGTCTTGAAGGCAGCCTGGGAAACCAGGAGGTGAGGGCAAAGTAAGGATAGCATTCAAGGTTGTCATTCAAGCATGGCAGGAGGCAGAGAGGAATCCAGTTAGAAGCCAAATATGGTCCAACAATTCCAATCAACCCCACTCCACCCACCCCCAAGACAGTCAGTGAAAATGCAGTCAGGGAGATGGCATGTTATGTTCCAGGAACATCAAGGAGATCAGTGTCACTGGCTCATAGAGTAAATGGGGAAGAGTAACATGTAAGAAAACTGGAAAGTTGTGGGGGATGGGGAAGGTTATAAAGGACTTAAAAAGTCAGAGCATTTTGTATTTGATCCTGAAAACACCTGGTGAAGAAGAAGAAGAAGAAGAAGAAGAAGAAGAAGAAGAAGAAGAAGAAGAAGAAGGGGAAGGGGAAGGGGAAGGGGAAGGAGAAGAAGAAGAAGAAGAAGAAGAAGAAGAAGAAGAAGAAGAAGAAGAAGAAGGGGAAGGGGAAGGAGAAGGAGAAGAAGAAGAAGAAGAAGAAGAAGAAGAAGAAGAAGAAGAAGAAGGAGAAGGGGAAGAGGAAGGAGAAGGGGAAGAAGAAGAAGAAGAAGAAGAAGAAGAAGAAGAAGAAGAAGAAGAAGAAGAAGAAGAAGAAGAAGGAGAAGGAGAAGAAGGAGGAGGAGGAGGAGAAGGAGGAGGAGGAGGAGGAGAAGGAGGAGGAGGAAGAAGAGGAGAAGGAGGAGGAGGAGGAGGAGGAGGAGGAGAAGGAGGAGGAGACTTCGTAGTAAAGAAAGATAGTATCATAATAGAGTTAGACCTATAAAGGATCTCCAGGTTATTTAGTCCAGTCCACACATTTTACACAGTGGGTAGGTTGAGAGTTTACCAGAGTTAGAGCTGGAATGGACTTCAACCTTCTTTGTTTCACAGATAAAACCAGAGATGTTCAGTAACTAACCCAAAGTTATGTAGTCAATCTGTGACAGTCAGGAATAGAACCGATACCCTGTGACTTTGGATCCAGTGATCTTCTAAGGAAGGGCCAGTGCCACCCCCTGTGAAACAGCCCATTTGAATTTCCATAGGGTTCTTCAAGAGACATGGGCCTTCATCCCTCAAATGGGGTCCTCTAAAGGTAGAGATTCAGGCACCATGATAAGCAAGCAAAAAAAAGTCATTTTGGACCCGTTTGGATCCCCCACTGGAAGGCACTGGTTGCATTGCTTGCAATAGGTTTGGCCCAGCCCCAAGTAATTGGCAGAGTCACTGTGAAGGCTTAGAGCAGGTAGATGCCTGGTAACAGGGAGCAGTGGGCTTGCTCCATGCACCTAGGGCCTGGGAGTGGAATAGACCTGGGTGATGTAGCAAGCTGCTTTGCCAGTGGTTGCGATGTATGTGTGTGTGCGCAGGAGCACACACGTGTGTGTCTGTGTGTGTTTAAATCTTGGGAGTCTTTCTATTAGTTGACTTCACTGGGGTAATTCACAGAGCTTGGAAGCTCCTGAGGAATTACAGATGCTGAAACGTCAGAGCCAGACAACATCAGCAAGGGCTGGGAGGCAGAGAGGAATCCAGTTAGGAGCCAAATACAGTCCAACAATTCCAATCAATCCCACTCCACCCGCCCCCCCTAGCAGATGCACAGCAGAGCCCAAGTTCTTCCAACTTCCCCACCTCCTCTCTGGCCTTCCTGGGCAGCACTATGTCACCTAACTCTGGATTGACATGAAATAATTAAATCAGAGGAAGAAAATAAGGGTAAATCAACCATGCCTCGAGTGAACTACAGCATGCTAACAGCACGGAGCTTGGGGGTAGGTTTGGTTTTTGTCTTAGGGTCTGCCATTTATTTGATCTCAAGTAATTCACTTTCCCTGCTTGGGCCTTAATTCCCAAAGCTATAAAATGAAGGAGTTGGTTTATACCAGGGGTACTTAAACTAGGGTTCTTTGACCTCCCAATAGATATATGGATAGATTTTAGAGGGGACTGTGAAGTTGGATGGGGAAAAGTTGCATCTTTATTTTCATTAACCTTTTCCTTTGTGATCTTTTGCAATAGATGTGTGCATATGTACACACACATATATACATATGTGTGTGTACATATGTATATATGTGTGTATTGATATATACACAATATATATATTTCTGAGAAAGTGTCTATAAGCTTCCTCAGACTTCCAAAGATGAGACACAAAGAGGATAAAAATCATTGGATTAGATGCCTCCTTTCAGTTCTAACATTCTCCACAGTTATGAATGAATGAATGAATGAATGAATGAATGAATGAATGAATGAATGAATGAACAAATGAATGAAAATTTATTTATCATGTGCTTATTGTGTACAAGGAACTGGATTAAGTGTTAGATGTACAAATAGAAAAGCGTATCAATTCCTGCTCTCAAAAACCTCATGTTCTAATAGGGGAAGATAGCCCATAGAGGTTTCAGCTGCCAATCAGATGAAAAGGCCCCATCATCCCTAGCATACAGCAGCACAAATGATGGCTATACATCTTTATTGTCACCTCCATTAATAAAGCCATGTCATTTTCTGATATTGACCCATTGAAGAGTGCCAAGGACTTTGGTGGCTGGAGCTTTTTTTCCCATGTCTTCAATCTTCTGAAAATTATAGTCATTTATTCTTTTATCTAAACCACTTGTTGAATTCCTATTATTTGCAAAGCACTATGCTAGGCACTATGAGGGCTAGAAAAATTAATAAGACTTTTTGCTGCTCTCAGAAAGACTTAATTAGTAGAATCACAGAATGGCAGATCAAAAAGAGACCCTACAGATGAGCAAGTTTAATACCCATAATTGTTTGGAGAAATCTAGCATACAGGGAAGATAAATCACTTGCCCAAGGTCATCCATCAATTTGTTTCTCAGAATTGTCAATAACTGGACTGTGCTCAGAAAAGGAGACAGAAAGGCAAAAGATGTGGCCCAAGAGTAAAGAAATCTTGGGACTCTAGACTCACACTAGCCTGATGAAACATACATCAAACTTCCAAATACTTCTGCAGTAAATCTCTATTGTTAGAGGGAAAGGACTTTGAAGAAAGAAAATCCCCTCTACCCTTCCCCCTCTTGTTGAAAGTACAAGAGAAAAAAAGAGTATAGTGAAGAAAGAAATTCAAAGCAGATGGTCAATTTCCTGGCAGAACCCATAGAAGAACTCAAATGCCCTGACTTTCTATCCCAGGTGGAGCTGGAATTCGATTCTAATTCTTCTCAGTAAACTTTCTAGTAGCTCACGGACACATTTGCCTGATTCAAGGTTGCTGTATCTGAACCAGCTGCCTGAAGCCTTCCTTCCCTACCCTATACCATCAGAGACAGTTTTCCCACTGGAATAGTTCCAATATCTAAAATGATGCTGACATGCTGGTCAGCAACAGACTTGGCAGGAAGCCTCCAACCCTAGTCATACTTCTCTCTGTGGAACCATGTTCTACAAGTTTAGAGAACAGAGGATAAGTAATTAGTTTTTCAAAAGACTTTAATGAGCTGTTATAGATGTCTCAGATTACCTGGCCCCTTGAGGTTAAATAATCTGAAACAAAATGATTCATTTTGTTGTTGTCAAGCTCAAGAGACAGCCTCAGTGGAAACAAGAAACAGGGAAAAGAACCCGGGGTTGAGGAAATATGGATTTCCATCCCAGCTCTTCCTTATTGTCTTGCAACTTATCTTATTTCATTGGACTTTAAACACACACACACACACACACACACACACACACACACACACACTCACACACACACACACACCTAGGGCAACTGGGGTTATGGGACAGTTTATGCTGAAATTTAGTGTTCGTGAAAGTATTTCCTCATTAGATTTCAGAATCAAGTTTAGCATATAAGTAGCAAAAATGATTTATTTAAAATATTAAACTAGTAAATGTTGAGCTTTCTCCCTTGCCCTCTCAACAAAAAAACTACAAGGTCATCCCAAGTGAGTACCTGCATATGGCATCCCCATTGGCGCTCCCCACAAGATTGGCCTGTCCAGCCACAGCCTCACAATACATCCTCCCATGGGAGAACTGAGAGCCCGTCTACTCTACCACTTCTCACTCACCCCCATTTATTATTTTTATTAGTTACAAACTGATTATTGATAGTAGTAGCAATAACAATATTTATAAAGCCCTTTGAGACCCTGTGTCTCAAGGTCATCTGCCCCTCTATAGTCAAATTTGTTTTTAAAAGATGATTTGAGTTGATCTGAAGTTGATACTGTTTCCCCTAAGTATATGGATTACTTGTTTCTTCTCTAATGGTTCTCGGTTTCCCCAACTGTCAAAAAAGGAGTTGGATTCCATGACCTTTAGGATACCTTCTAGCTCTGGGTTTGAACAGTTAGAGCTAGTTAATATCAAACCTGATAATTAGATCTAGACAATCACAGAATTTTAGACCTAGAAGGAATCTCTGAGAGATCACCTAATCTATACCCTCCCTTTTCGTTTTATGGACAATCAAATTCAACAAGCATTTATTAAGTAACTACAATTCAATAAACCTTTAGTAAGCATCTATTGTATGTATACTCTGCCTGGCTCTAGGGTACCAAACTGAAACAAAATACTTTTTGTCCTCAAGTAACTTGCATTCTATGAAGGACATATAATATTACACAACTATATGTAATGTAAGGTAATTTCATGAAAGGGGAGTGCTAACAGCCAGATCCAGAAAGCTGAAACTTAGAGTAAATGACTTACCAAGTTCATACAGCTAATAAGTAGCAGAGCTGGGATTAGATCTTTAGAGCTACAGAATTTAAGGACTGGAAAGGAACTGAGAGCCCATCTAATCTACCACTTCTCACTCACCCCATTTATCATTATTATTATTAATTATAAACTAATTACTAATAGTGATAGCAATAACAATATTCATAAGGCCCTTTTAAGATTTACAAAGCTCTTTATCTATGATAATTCATTTGATCTTTACAATCTTTACCTCAATAGCCCCATTCTATATATGAGGAACATGAGTTTGTATGAAGTTGTGACCTGCCCATGCTCACTCAGCTAGCAAGTGTCTCAGGCAGGATTAGAAGTTGGGTCTACCTGACTCCAAGTCCAGAACTTGCTGTGTGTGTTCTACCTTCTACCTCTTTGTGGACCAAGCAATTTAACCAATATTTATTAAGCACCTACCATGTACAAATTCGAATGATTGACTATGTATGTGACCATGGGTCAGTCATTTAACCACCCTAGACCTCAGTTTCCTCAACTGTGGAATGAGGGGGGTTGGACCAGATGACTTGTGACATACTTTACACCTCTAATCTATACAATGCTGAACACTGAGAATGAGAAATTAAATAGTAGCTATAGCCTTTAAGGACCATTTTTTCTCCTGAGGACACATGCTATGACTAAGATATTTGCTTTCAGTTGTTTTTCAGTTGTGGCCCCATTTGGAGATTTCTTGGCAGATATTGAAGTGGTTTGCTAATTTCTTCTCCAGCTCTTTGGACAGATGAGGAAACTGAGGCAAACAGGGTTAAGTAATTTGTCCAGGGTCGTGCAGCTAGTAAGGATCTGAGGACAAATTTGAACTCGAAAAGATAAGTCCTCTTGATACCAAGCCCCAGCACTGGGCCCCCTAGCCAATATAAATAAATACAAAAGATATACAAAGAAACACAAAATAAAAGAGGGAAACGCTAATAATGGCAGGAGGAGTGGAGAAGAAAAATGATGCCCCAAAAAGGGAAATAACTTGGCCAAGAACATCCATGCAGTTATTGTTAGCTCTAATGTAACCCTTAGATTTCCAGCTTCTGGGTGAATACCTATTCCCACTCCACCACAGCATCTGGGTCTCTTGTCTCTCAGTTCAGTCCTTTCACTATTATGACACACCAGATTTCCTCCCCACGTTTATGAATGGGAACACAGAAACCCAGAGAGCCTTGTGAGTCTGATGCCAAGTTAACTTAGGCTGTTTAGAAGTGGAAATAAAATGTATTGACTACAGTACAGGAAAATGGAATGATAAACAGTGCAAAAATTAAACTGAAATACTATTTAACTATACAAAAAGCAAACGACCTTGGAGAGCAGTTTAGAAAATGTGCCTCCCTTACTTCTTTGCAGAAATGGGGACCTATGGCTTTGGAATATGAAGCATACTGTCAGACTTAGTTAATCAAGTGGTTCATAATCTGGGAAGCAAGTTCTCTCTCTCTCTCCCTCCTCTCTCTCTCTCTCTCTCTCTCTCTCTCTCTCTCTCTCTCTCTCTCTCTCTCTCTCTTTCTTGTTCTTTGTGTGTGTGTGTGTGTCCCTCTTTCTGTCTCTCTCACTCACTGTCTCTATCTCACTGTCCATCTCTTTCTTCTCTTTCTATCTCTGTCTCTCTGTGTCTCTCTGTGTCTCTCTGTCTCTCTGTGTCTCTCTGTCTCTCTGTCTGTGTCTTTGTCTACCTCTCTGTCTTCTTGTCTCTCTCTTTGTCTCTCTCTGTCTCTCTCTCTGTCTCTGTCTCTGTCTCTCTGTCTCTGTCTATCTCTCTGTCTCTGTTTCTGTCTCTCTGTCTCTGTCTTTCTCTCTGTCTCTCTCTGTCTCTGTCTCTCTCTGTCTCTGTCTCTCTCTGTCTCTCTGACTCTCTCATGCACTGGGGATTTAAGGCAGAAGGGATATAATTGGAAATGGAAGCAATGTAAAAACCAAAGGTAGCAATGCATTTGGGGGAGGACAAAAGAATTGGAAATAAAACAATATTAAAGAAGCCACTGAATGGAAAAACCAGGTTCCTCCATGGAACACTTGGTTATTTTCACTTAAGGGATATAGATCCAGGTGCCCTGGGCGCCCTGAGCACTGGACTTGGCATTGCTTTCCTCTTTGCTCAGCCTGAATCATCTGGATCTCCCAGCTGTAAGTTCTCAGCTTCTCTGACTCAGCTCCCAGCCTCCCTTCCCCAGTCATTCTCCTCCTCCAATCCCAATGCATCCCTTTCTGCATTTTTCTAGCTTCCCTTCAAACAGGTAAGGCTTCTGAATATCCTGCACTGCCTCATGAATGATAATTCATCTCTCTGACCTTAACACATCACTCAGCATAAACAGAAAAGAACAAAGAAAAAACACTAGTGGAACACACCTAGCTGGAAGGTCTCCCAACTCCAGTAGCCATCTTCCACTTTTCATTTCCTAACTTGTTCCGAAGGATTTGGATTTTTAGCTCCTTAGAGGACAGGCTGTTGTCTGCCTGGCTCATTTTACCATTCAATCACATTTGGCCTTGCATTATTCCAGGAAGTCTCTCATTGGAGAGTGGCCTGTTGAGATGCCCATATTATGAATTCCTGGAGGCTCATAGTGAAGTCTTCTGCTCCCTCTGCAGGGTGGTAAAGTGGAAAGATCTGAGAGTTCAGAGTCAGAGGAACTGGGTTCATATTCCATCTCTCTCACTTACAAATTTGAGCAAGTCACTCCATCTTTCTGGCCTCTGTTTCTTCATCTGTAAAGTGAGGGCAATGGTGCATCCCACTCACCAGGAGCCCAGGAGCCTATGCGAATAGCAGCTAGTCATCTCACTTTCCTGCCCCTCATTTTCCCCACTTATAAATTAAAGGAGTTCAATTAGACGACTTCTAGGGCCTCTTCTTGCTCTAGAGCAAGAGCCCACCAGACCTGTGGCCCATCACTTGACCTCCCTGAGCTTCCATTTCCTCATCTGCAAAACTGGGGTGGATGGGAGTGGGCTAGTTGACCTCTGAGGTTCCTTCCAGATCTAGACTGATATTCTCATGAGATTGTTGGTGGTTCAAAAGCTAGATTTGCTAAGCGATCAGAACCTGCTGCCCACACAGAGCAACTTGGGCATCTTATAATGTAAGTCTCTGGTTTGGCATCATTCTAGGGAGAGAGTCTGTGCACCCCAAGGTTGTTCATGCTCCTGAGATTCTTGTGGGATTGTGATGGACATATGTGTATATCATCATCTACCACCCTTAGGCATCTGCAAATCCCCCTCATCCTTTTCTCTTTTCTGTCCTCCTTTCTCTTAGCCCTGGCCAGGAGCAGTCCTTTGAACTAGTGGTTAGCATAAAGGAGAGGAGGGTTGGGGTGTATGAGTATTCAAGGAGGACTAGCACCTCTGGTGTGAGGGCTTTTCAGGTCTGCTCTTCCACCTTTGGTGTCCACTTGACACTCAGCTCTCACCTGCAGCTCAAAGGAGCTATAGCAGATGCCACACCCAGGTAAACTATCTTGGCAGAGGGACTAAACCAGGCCTCAAACCCATCAGTGAGCTAGGGAGAGGTCCACCCCAACCACATGAAGACTTCGGTGGGCAGAATGAGTGGATGAGAACAATTTCATTTACAATGTCCATGAAGCATGGCTGGAGAGCCCTTAGAGCTTGGTCAGATTTGGAAGATGCTAAGCTCATCCAATGCATCCTGGGCCATTGCCAGTCATCCTGACTTTTGTCCTGCTACTGGCTCTTTATGTCACTGAAAGAAAGAGTGAGGATGACAACTTTGTGCAACTCTGACTCACGTAAATCCACTTCACGTAAAAATCAGGACATCACCCGTTGTGTCACTGGTCCTCTTGGAAAACAAAGGACAAACAATAAGCACAAGGTGCCCCTTTCTCAGCAGAAGGGCAGCTTTTTAGCTGATCAGAGAACACTACTTAGCAAGGCTATTTATCCACTTTTTCATAGTCTCAAGATAAATATACCATATTACTAATCAACAACTCACAATAGAGCACCTGGCTCTAAGGGCCACCTCTGATGTCATTTATTCTTCCTGGTCCTCAATTTACCCATCTGTAAAATGAGGACACTGAAGCATATGATCTGTAAGTCCCTTACAGCTCTAAAACTGTATCTATGGTGGTACCATGCTCTGAGACAGGGTCCCAGAGCACAGGACTTAGCTGGAAATACAGACGACATTCTATAAAACATTGATGATGAATGAATGAACATTCAAATTAATATATGCATAGCTGGATGGATAAATGGACGAATGAAATTGCATCACCCATAAAAAGCTTTTCCTTACCAAGCCTGCCCCACTCCAATCACTCTATTACTTGATAAAGAAACCAGTAGGGCCCTTTAAGATGCAAAGGCTGTCACTGTGTGCCCAGATGCTGATTTCTTCCTTCTCTGTGGGAATGGTTACGGTCAAGCAGAGTGTGATTTAGAACTGGGTTATGGTCCCTTTGTAAGCTGTCCTAAGGGGATGGGGTGAGGTGCAGGTGAGCATCAGCTAAGTCTAGTCTCATCGATCTGGCTGAATAGGAAAATCCCATTGGCTAGACCTCTCCCCACAGAGTTACAAGCTTTTCTAAGAGTCCTGCCCTAGAGAAACTCCCCCTCCCTTCTTCCTCTGACTTGAGTAAAGATGAGGATAGGAAAATTGCCTGTCATTTATCTCTCCCAAGATTAAACCATCATGGCGGGTCGAGAAAGAAGGAAACTGATTGAAAATAACAGGCTGGATCTCTGCCTTATCACTGATCTGCAGGCTTTTGGACAAGTTTCCCCCTCTTAGTGGCAGTGGGACTCAGGGCACTAAGATGCCCATCAGCTTGGCCAAGTCTTATGCCTTTCAGTAGAGGTCAGAAAAATATCTTGTCTCATTGATTCTGGTAGTCAAAGGATATCAACCGAGAGCTGGAGACAAACAGATGTTAAATGACTTGCCCAGGGTTGCACAGCTAGTAAGTATCTGAAGGAGTATTTGAACTCATAACTTCCTCACTTTGAGTCTAGTGCTCTTATCTGCTACAACTTGCTGTCTCTCAAACTGAAGAAGAAAATCATCAATTCTCACTTAAAACATGATACACCCAGGTATTAAAAGGAAATAAAGGACCTGGGGAAGAGTCCTTTACCCCTCTGCCTTAATCAGGGAATATGGAAATTCTCAGAAGAACAGGCTAATTCAGATTTCTCAGATTTCCAGCCTTACCAGATTTCACTGTCATTTTAAAAGGTAGTAAGGAGCTAGTACATAGGGCCTGGTATAAGAGGAAGATGTACTAGGCAGGACCAAGGCAGGGAAAGGCTACATTTTTGAATGTACCTAGTCCCAGACTGCAAGTGCACATTGAGATGGCAAGAACTCTAATTGCCATGACAAGTATGTGCCAGTACTGAGAGGAGGCAGAAGCCATGAGAGGAGGGATTAAATGGAGGTCCCTGTAGGCTAGCAAGCCATTCAGTAACTACCTAAGGATTGGGAGCAACTCAGCAAGTGACAGGCAATGCCCAGGGCAAGACAAGCTTGAAGCTCCTGGACACCTGGGGCAGCTGGATACACAAAGAGAACTGGGGAGCAGACACCAGCAGACATTTTCAAGCAGAGAAGCCAAGGCTGTCTGCACTGAAAGCTCCAACTCCTTCAGTCTCGATGCAGAGAGACTGTATATGCCTTGGCTGTCTGAGGAGGATGGTGGGAGGACCGAGTCATCAAACTCCTCTAGGAAAATGGAGGAATGAGAGTGAGATTGGACAGATTTAGAAACACACACTAATAGGGTGTCTTGTCATTTTCCAACTCATCTTTGTCCCAAATGGCTGTTGCATGAACCATCTCTTAGCTGCAGGCATTCTCTCTAGCTATCCTCCATGCCTGGAACACTCTCCTTCCTCTAACTACTGACCTCCCTGGCTTCCTTTAAGTCTCAACTAAAATTCTACCTTCTTCAGGAGACCTTCTCTAACCCCTCTTAATCCTAGATCCTTCCTCTGTTAATTATTTCCTATTTAGCATGTATATATATATATATATATATGTATGTATGTATATATGTGTGTGTGTGTATATATGTATGTACGTACATACATATGTGTGCTTTAGTACCTTGGAATTCTTGGAATTCTCAGTTTTCTTCAGAGCTCAGTTCAAGCAGAATCTCCTGCAGGAGATCAATCCTGATCCTTATCCCCCTCCAACAGCTCCCAGCCGGTAATGCTTCCTCTCCACAAATGACCTCCTGTTTATTTTATGCATACTTGTACACACACACACACACACACACACACACACACACATATACACACAAGAGGTATCTAGTCTCAAAGCCAAGAAGATCGGGGTTTAATTACCACTACTGACACGTAATGGCCATGTGATCCTGGGCAAATCATTTAGTTGAAGAGCAGGTACGAAACTGCACTGGTAGAAAATGTTTCCCCACCTAAGAGTTTATAATAGCAAAAAAATCACCAGTATAGTTCCTATACATAAATAGATGTGTTTCTGTGTGTGTGTGTGTGTGTGTGTGTGTGTGTGTTGGGTGTTTGTGGGGAGAGAGAGAAAAGAGAGAGAGAGAGAGAGAGAGAGAGAGAGAGAGAGAGAGAGAAAGGGAGGAAGGAAGGAAGGAAGGAAGGAAGGAAGGAAGGAAGGAAGGAAGGAAGGAAGGAAGGAAGGAAGATAATTATATTAATTTATCTATCTCCATCTATATCTATCATCAACTATATCCATATCTATTTATCTATTTCCATTCGTCTAAAGGCAGCTCGGTGGCACGATAGAACATTAGGCCTGAAATCAGGACGATCAGAGTTTAAATTTGACCTCAAACACTTAGTAGCTATGTGACCCTGGGCAAGTCATTTAACCCTGTTTGCCTCAGGTTCCTCATCTGTAAAATGAGCTGGAGAAGGAAATGGCCAACCACTCCAGTATCTTTGCCAAGAAAACCCCAAATTGGGTCAGGAAGAGTTGGACACAACCGAAAAACAACTCCACAAAATACATCTATGTCTAACCATCATTTATATCTATTTATCTATCTCCAACCATCTATACCTACCTATCCAGCCCTTCCTCACTCAAAACAAAGTCAAGTGCAAGTCATGTCATCATTTCTATGATGGCATGGTCTTCTTCAGCAACTAAGGACAAACACACACACACACACACACACACACACACACATACATACACACCTATCATTTATAGCCATATTTATCTCCATCCATCTATATCTACCTATCCTCTATAATCATATCTATTTATCT
Organism: Notamacropus eugenii; assembly: GCF_028372415.1. Taxonomy (NCBI): domain Eukaryota; kingdom Metazoa; phylum Chordata; class Mammalia; order Diprotodontia; family Macropodidae; genus Notamacropus; species Notamacropus eugenii. The sequence continues at coordinate 310,122,352 of NC_092873.1, forward strand.
CTTTCCATCCATCTATATCTATGGATCTATCGATCTACTATCTTCTCAAATATTGTGTAAGCTCATGGAGGACAAGGACTATTTCATTCTTATCTTTATATCTCTAGTGCCTAACAGTGCAGGTGCTTAATAAATGCTTGTTGTCTGATGGATGAAGTAACAAGATGAGGAAAAGTGAAATAAAAGAAGAATGAAAAGGAGTTATAAAGGGAGGAGGAAATGGATGAATTACAACAAGGAAGAAGAAACTAAGGCAACCGAGCCTAAAGGGAAAAATAAAATGTACCAGAACCATCCAGACCCATTCTGAAACTCATCTTCCTCAATTGTAAAAGAATGGAGTTGGACTAGATGAGTTCTAAGGTCCCACCCAGCTACAAATCCTTTGATCCTATGAGGAATATTTGTGGGAACCTATTGCCCTGAAATTCATTCTCAAGCCTATCCTTGCCAAATTCATTGATCAGTGGTAGATATTAGATGGGGGAAGATAACCAAGTTGGTTGGTGCTGTTTATTGTTGGTCATCATTTGGTCTCAAAAAGGACCAATGACATCATGAGGGTGATGTGTTGATTTACATGTGAATTGGACTTAAGTGAGACAGAGCTGTGCCATCATCAGCCTCACTCTGTCCTCCAGAATCCAGTTGGTGGATATGAGGTCAATGGAAAAGCGAAAGGGAAATACAGTTTAGCAACATGGCTCTGGTGGAGGAAATGTATTAAAGTGCAAAGACTGAATCAGGGGAACTGGATTCAGATCTAGCATGAGATGCTTAACAGGTCACCCATGTGACCTTGGTCATGGATGTTCATTTCCTTGAGAATCCAACTCCAGTTCTATGATCCAACAAAATGTCCAGCACTTTGGCAGCACACAAAACACACACGTATCCTCACACACACACACACACACACACACACGCACACACACACACACACACACGAGTGCTTTTCACATGCTATTTCCAGCCTCTGTGAGACAATTCTTGTTTCCAAGACCTGATCTGTGTGTATTTACGGCACAGATGTGCTTGTTTAATGAAGTAATCAGGCAGTAGATTATCAGACTTGTTTATGCTTCTGTAACTGCTAATTTGGGAAACTGGGTCTGCCTGGAGCCCTAAAAACAAGCTGGAATTCAGAAGAGGCTCAGTTGTCTGTGGCCAGAGAATCCTAAGTGCAATACCCACTCAGATATGGCTGGAATAAGACCTGTTGGCCATATCTACATGGCCAAAGGGAAGTAGAAGACAACAGTGACATCCAGATAATTTAGGTCATTAAAAAATAAAATAAATAGCAAACAAAAATACCACTGCCACTGTCTTCTGAAGTCTATAAGCCATATAATGAGAAATAAAAAGGCATTGGCTTTCCATGTGGGGAATACAGTGGGTCATCCATGGCTGAGGAGGATAGAAGGCAGGTTTTTAGATGAATTCAGGAGGAATTTGATTAGAATATAAGGAATTTTATATGCAAGGAGATCAATCATTGCAATGAATGATTGTACCACCTATTCTAATGATTTCAACATTCCTCTACTTGAAGGCAGGAAGTTAGGCAGATCCCTTGAGTTTCTTTTGGTTGTAGATTTCTGATTTCCTCCCTACCCCCAATTTCAAGTCCACTTTGTAACTGAACATGGAGCTATATCATTTTCATACTTCCTTTCTCTTGAGATTCATGAAAGCTCAGAGGCAGAAGAGATCTCAGAAATTATCCTGTCTAACCCAGAACATTTTTAAAAATTGGATTTCGCACACACACACACATACACACACACACACACACAAATGAGCATTCCCAAGTACAAAGTAGAAGAGACAAAAAGAGGATTCTATGGGAAGCCATCAATCTCTATTATATTCAGATTGCTTTTTAAAGATAGACAGATATAGATATATTGATAATAAATTTAGCATGCTATTTGCAAAGCCATTCTGCTTATTTGTGGGTTATTTTGAACCTCCTAATCCATAACTGCAAAGGAATCCTCTCTATAACATCTCTAATACATAGTGATTCAACGTCTACTAGAAGACTCCCAGTGACAGGGAGCTCTTTACCTGTCAAGATTACCTCTCCCACTTTTGAATGGTTCTAATGGTTAATAAACTTCTTATAGCAAGTCTAAATCAAGTTCCCTGAAACTTCCACCTATCACTCCTAGCTAGATGTCTGGGGCCAAGTAGAACAGATCTAATCCCTTTTCCACCTGACAGCCCTCCAAATACTTGATGACAGCTATCATGTTCCCCTGACGTTGTCTCTTCTCCAGGCTAAATGTCTCTAGTTCCTTGAAAACAATCCTCAGAAAATTCTTTTTAAAATAAACTTTCTAAGGGCAAAGTAGACCAAAGTACAAGGACCCAGAGAAGAAGAGCCTCTGGCAACCAGAGACTTGAGACTTCTTTCTGCTCATCACTTCCTGAGAATATTATATTTACTTAATAGAGCTAACTCATTAAATAAGCATGAGATGGGGGGACAATGAGGAGAACTGCCTCGCTAGATTGGAAAATTATTGGACAGTTAAGAACAGACTGAGAAGTGGGATTAGATTGTGGGGTAGAATGGGGTTGCCAGGTGGGAACAAAGTGCAGAGGGTCTTGAGAGCCCAGAAGAATGATTAATATGTCTCATTAGGTAAGCAGTAAAGAATTACTGTAGGTTCTGGAATGGAACAGGTGATATCATAATAGATGTGAAAATACTTTGGAAAAGGTAAAGCATGCTATAGAAATGTAAAGTATGTTTATTGCTAGAGGGACAACATATGTTGGGTAGAATCCTGGACCTGAAACCAGGAAGACCTTGGTTCAATACTGCTTCAGAAGCTAGGTGACTTTACCACTCAAGTGAAGAGCAAAACAAGACTTGGTTGTATGACCCTGGGCAAGTCACCTAACCTGTTTTTCATTCTTATCATGACCTGAATCCTTTCACCATTCTCCAAACTTATAACTATGCACTTGCTTCATTTTATTATTTCTTTCCAATGTAAATGCTTTGATGAACCAGTTCAATACTACACTATTCTCTACTGTTGAATCCTTTGCCCCCTTTTTCTCATCACCATTCAATAACCCTGCTAAACTCCAATCCTGAATCACAACCATCCACTTCCTCTGTCCTCTGCACCTGCTTCTGAGTGAAGCTAGAATAAATCACAAAACCAGGCTACCTGAGTCCACTATAAATTTATGCTATATTAATCTCAGCTGGGCTTTCACTACATTTAATGATTTCCTGTCCCTTTTTCCACATAAGCAGTTCCAAGCATTTTCATCTCTCCTTGAGCCTCTGATGGCTCATCCTCCACCCTTCTCCAACTTCTAAGTTGAGGACATTACCTCATACTTTACCAAGAACATGAATACTCCCTTCTCCCATTCTCCTCATTTGACATCATTTTAGATATCTTCCTTCACTGCCTTCACTCCAGTCTCAGATGAAAAGGTAACCCTTCTTCCCAAGGCAAAGTCCTCTGCATGAACTCTTGAACCTGTGCCCTTTCAACATCTCCAGCAAACTGCCTGCTATTGTCATTCCCATTTTTTCTTCTCTTCTATCATTTCCTTACACTGCTTATGTCTCATTCATATTAAAAAAAATCAATTGATCCTACCATCCCTGATAACCATCAATGCCTCTTCCCCTTCATGGCTAAAATCCTTGAGAAAAACATCAATACTCAGGGTTTCCTGTTCCTCTCCTCTTACTCAGTTCTAAACTAGCTGCAATCTGACTTCCAACTTCATCTTTCAATTAAAACTATTCTCTACAGTTACCAGTGATCTTCCCATAGTCAAATCTAATGGCCTTTTCTCCATCCTTGCAAAATATGGCATTGCTGATCACCTTCTCCTGTATATACTCTCCTTTAGATTTTTAGGATAATATTCTCTCATAGTTTTTCTTCTGTCTGTCTACTTGCCTCTTCTCAATCTCCTTTGCTGGATCTTTATCCAGACCACACACTCTAATCTTGGATTTTTCCAAACATTGCATCATGAGTCCTCTTTCTCCTTATGCTGTATGATCTCTCACCTGGTAAGACCATCAGTTCCCATGGGTTCCATTATCATCTCCATAGAGATGCTTCTCAGATCTGTTTATTCAGATTTAGTCTTTTCCCTGAGCTTTATAGTTGCTGATTCTTGGATATCTCAAACTAAATGTGCCAAATACATCTCAAACTCAACATGACCCAAACAAAACTCTTTATCTTCCCAACACTCCCCTTTTCTGAGCTTCCCTATTTCTGTTGATGGGCTCACCATCCCCCCAGTCACTGAAGCTCATAATTTCAATATTATGATCAGTTTCTAACTCTCATTCATTCCACATATTCAATCCATTGCCAAACTGTTCCTTTCCATCTTTCCTTTTCATTCACACTGCCACAATCTTTGTTCATTACCACATCACTATAGTTGCCTTCTAACCGGTCTCCTTGTTTCAAGCCTCTCTACATTCTAATTCATCCTCTACTCAGCTACCAAGGTGATTTTTATTTATTTATTTATTCATTTCTCTCCTTCTTTCTTTCTTTCCTTCTTTCTTTCTTTTTTTCACCAATTAAAACACACTTATTAAGCATTTCCTATGCACAGAGCACAATACTATTCATTAAGAATACAAGTAAAAAAGTATGATATTCCCTGCTCTCATTGAAGAGGGTTCAAATACAAGTCAGATGAAAATGTCCCATGGTCCTTTGAATATGACAGCAAAGGAGATGGCAGTACATCTTTAATGTGTCATTTCCATAGATTGTCATATCAATTTCTGATATTGTTCAAAGTCACAGAAGTAATAGCATGGGAAGGGGGATTTGAACCTGTGCCTTTTCTACTGTATTATCCACAACCACCATCTCCATCTGAGTATTTACCTCCTCCATTAGAAGTAGACCTTTTGTTAAAAATATATATTTTTAGCATTCATATTTTGAAAAGATTTCGATGTCCAAATTCTCTCCCATCCTCCCTACTCTACCCTACCCATTGAGAAGGCAAGCAATATGATATACATATGAAGTCATGAAAACATACTTTCATATTAGCTATGTGGCAAATTAATTACACAAATAATAAAAAGCATGAAAAATAAAGAAAGTGGAAAAAAGTATATTTCAATCTGCACTTAGTGTTCATCAGTTCTCTCTCTAGAAGTGGATAGTATTTTTCATCATGAATACTTTGGAATTATGTTGGATTATTGCATTGATCATAGTAGCTAAGTCTTTCATAGTTGATCATCATTACAGTATTGTTAATGTGGACAATTTTCTCCTGGTTCTGTTCATTTCACTTTGCATCAGTTCATACATCTTTTTCCAGGCTCTTCTGTTCTTCATTTCTTATAGCACAATAGTATCCCACCACAATCATATGCCACAATTTATTTAGCCATTCCTGAGTTGACGGGTATTCCTTCAATTTCCAATTCTTTGACAATACAATAAAAGCTGCTATAAATATTTTTGTTCATAGAGCTCCTTTTCTTTTTATAAATGATCTTTTAGGGATACAGATTTAGTAGTACTATGTCTGGGTCAAAGGGTATGGATAGTTTTATAGCTTTTTGGGCATTGTTACAAATTGCTCTTCAGAATGGCTAGACCAGTCCATAACTCCACCAACAATGTATTAGTGTACCTATTTTTCCACATGCTCTCCAGCATTTGTTACTTTCAAGATGGTTTTATACAGTATAAGCTGAACAAGTAAGCCTCCAGGCACAGTGAGCCCCAATGAGTCCTTTATTCCCTGTTACCTACAAAATCATATATAATATCTGTTTGACATTTAAAGTTCTTCATCATCTGGTCCCTTCTTACTTTTTCCAGTCTCCTCTCTTTACACTCCCCTCCCAACACTCTAGAATTCAGCTGTGTGTAAGTATGTGTGTGTGTGTGTGTGTATGTGTGTGTGTGTGTGTGTGTGTGTGTGTGTGTGTGTGTGTGTGTGTGTGTGTGTGTGTAGAAGATGGAAAGATTTCATTAGTATAGGGAATTTCTGATATGGTACTTGCCTTCCCCAGTGCAGAGCCAGTGTGGTCAATGGAGGGCTGGACTCAGAGTCAGAGAAGGTGGATTTGAATCCTGGTTCTATCCCTTCATTACCAATCTAGTAGGAAGATTGGAAAACTCACTTCACCTGTCTGAGACTCAATTTCTTCATCTGTAATATGAACCAAACAATCTCCAAGTTTAAATCCAACTTTAAATATAGGATTCCTTTGTCTATGACCCTGCAGGTCATTTTCTGAGTCATGGAGAGGAAGGAAGAAAGAAGGAAAGGAGGAAGGAAGGAAGGAAGAAAGGAAGGAAGGAAGGAAGGAAGGAAGGAAGGAAGGAAGGAAGGAAGGAAGGAAGGAAGGAAGGAAGGAGGGAGGGAGGGAGGGAGGGAGGGAGGAATTATTAATTGCCTAATATGTGTCAGACATTGCTGCTAAGCACTTTACAAATATCATCTCGTTCAATCCTCATAACAGCCCTCAAGATAGGAGCTATTAGTGTCCTCCTTTAACAGATGGAAAACTGAAGCAGATAGAGTGTGTGACTAGCCCAGGGTCACACAGCTACGAAGTGTCTAAGCCTAGATTTGAACTAAAGTCTTCCTAACTCAAAGCCAGCATTCTATTCATTGAATCATCTAGTTGCCTAAGTTCAGTGATTTATCCAGAGTTATACAATTGATAAGGTTCAGAGGCAGAATTTGAACTGAGGTCTTCTTGACTCCAAGCTCCTATCTACTATGCCACACTGTCTCCCTATAGGGAGTAAATAATGCAAAAATTATTGTCCTAATTTTTAAGATGAAGGAACTAACTTAGAAATTAAATGACTTGACCAGTTTCACATGAATAATAAATGATTAAGGTAATATTCAAACACAGGTCTCCTGGCTCTATAAGGTTTTCTCTTAAGCCATAACTTCACATCTGGAAGATCAAAGGTGACTTCCTCCAACAGGGTTAAGTATTTTCATGTCGGGACAAGATATTAGCTCCATCAGCATCACAAGTCTGAGGGCTCCTTTGCCCATCTAAATTGCAAACCAAAAAGGCCTTTCCAGTTATGACCTCATATGAATCTACACCCAACCAAATAAATAGCAGAAGCAAGCTCATTTCTAAGATCATCTCAAGACCAATCACCAGTCACCTGAGGTCAAGTGCAACTGGCCAGACTGCCAGCTGACTGTTACTTTCTAGACTCTCACAGCTATGAAGTTTCTCCTTGCACTTTAATTCCAATATCCTATCAGCTTGATGGAATTAATAGCACACATTCCTAATACCAAAATTAAAGAAACTCATCAGCAAAGAGTGTTTCAGCAAGAGATCCATTTTTAGTATTTCTTTCTCTCTATTTCTCCCTGCCCCCTTTTTTATTATCTGTCCTACCATGGCAATAGTTTCTGTGTGCTGTAAATCAGAAGCCAATATGGGGAGGCATTCTTAGAGCTGGTAAATGCAAAAAACCTGAAAATGAATCACAGCCCGGGGTGATGGCATTGGGTTTAACACAGGGTGTATTCATTCACTTGACAGGTATTTTGTGTGTACGATTTCAATGTTTAGTATACCGTTTCATGCTGTGGGAAACAGTCAACTCTCTCCTCAATTGTGTGTGTGTGTGTGTGTGTGTGTGTGTGTGTGTGTGTGCTCTGACTGAGTTTTTCTCTAGACCAAGAAGCTCCTTCTGGATGGGTGATACAGTTGAGGGTTGGAGCCATCCTTATTCATGATGAGCCAAAGGGAAAAAAATGATGAGAAACTGAGCAATATTGGAAGCAATGAGTTGGCAGGAAGACAGCTAGAAAATAGGAAGTGTGGACAAGGACAGGAAAGATAAAAAAGAAGTGTGGAGATACAAGCCTAATTAGGGGAGAAGCTTGAGGGGAAAAAATAGAGTTCATAGAATCATTGATTTAGAGCTAGAAGGGACTCTAGAGAAGATCCAAGATTATAGGATTATACTGCTAGAGCTGCTGGAATCTGGGAGGCCACCTATAGTTGAAGAAAATAAACCCAGGGAAGTTAAGTGATGGCTAATCAATTGATCAATCAGCAAACATTTAAGTGTTTACTATTTGTCAAGTACTATGCTAAGTAGAATAGATAGGAAAAGTGAAAATCCCCTGCTCTCAGGAAGCTTACACACAAATGGGGGAGACAACAGGTACATAAACAGGTATATACAAGATACAGAGGAGATACAAAATGACCTCCAAAAGGAAGGCACTGTAATTACATCCAGGAGAAACAAGAAGGGCCTCCTGAGGAAGATAGAACTTGAACTGAGTTTTGAAGGAAACTCGTTCAATCATTTTCAGTCGTCAGACTCTTCATGAACCTATTTGGGGTTTTCTTGGCAAAGACAGAGGAGTGGTTTGCTATTTCCTTCTCCAGATCATTTTATAGATGAGGAAACTAAGGCAAACAAGATTATATGACTTGCCCAGGGTCACACAGCTAGTAAATGTCTGAGGTCAGATCTGAACTAAAAGAGATAAGTATTCCTGACTTCAAGCCTGTTACTCCAGCCACTGTGCTCCCTAGCTGTTTAAAGGAAGTGAGGGCTTCCAATGTAGCTCGCTCACACTGTTAGATTCTAGGTTCAGTCCCCTAAATCTCCCCTTCTAGCTTCAAGAGGAATTTAAAAGAGATGAGGGATATTTTCTAGTGCTTTAGCTGGTGAGCCCCCATCAGTGTGCCCATTATTATGAGTTGATATCAATTAGCCTGTCAGGTTAAATTAGTTTTTAGCTAGGTATTAACTAAGGTTATAACAGTAAAAATAATTCTTATAAAACATCCTCCCAAGAGTTTGTGACACATTCTTTCCTAAGAATCCAGGGGAAAGTGGGCTCAAGCTTAGGGGCCCTCTATGTTCTAGTTCTTGGTTGCTAGAAGTCTATTTTATCAATTTCATGAGGTACTCATGAAATTTGTCTTCAATGTGCTATAGCTTTTCCTCTGGGAACCATGTAGGGTCTTAATGATTTCTTTCCTCTGTATATTTAGTCTTTGGCCCCTGCTTCAGACACTACTAAGAGTCACTGCTATTCTGGTTGCACTTCTAGGACACAGTGAAAAAAGCTCAAGTCTTCTTTTCCTCCAAAGTTCATAAAGTCCTCCTCTGGTCAAGAGATGGAAGAGACTGAGCAGCTTTCCACTCTCTCCAACCCCAATCAATAACCCTTTCCAGGGACTGTCTTTAACTCCATCTACCACTCACTGGCCAAACACTAGAATGCTCAATTCTGTTCTAGTTTGTTGGTTTTGTGAAATCTTCATAGGGTGTGACCAAGTCTTTTCAAACATTCTGAACAGGTTTCCTGTCCCATCTAGTTAAAATGCTTTTAATTAATTGATTGATTCAATGGTGATGTCTACATGGTTTTCATTTTTAGTTCATACCTCTGATCAATTAATTAAATTGAGATGTGTTATCACCTGATAAAGATATCAGGACGTAACACCTTGTTATTTACTTTTATTGGAGTAATGGTGATTAATTGATGAACTGATTCAATTGTCCTCTGCCCTTGCACTAAGAGGTAGAAATGAGGAGGGAGAACATTCCAAATTGGGGGACAGCCACTGCAAAGATGGGATATGGAATTTTTAAAATAAGGAGCAACAAGTAGAACAGTATGACTGCATCATACAGTGTGTGAATAGACATAAGATAGAAAAAGACTGGAATGACAGGAAAGAGCCAAGTTGGGAAGAACTTTAAAAGCATAGGGATAATAGGAAGTTATTGGGCTTCATTGATTCATTGATTGTGGGAGTGATATCATCTTATCATATCAGGATAATATGGAAATATAGATATCAGGATATCAGGATAATATGGGTAAGATGCCTTAGGAAAATCATCTTGGCAGCTCTGTACAGGATAGACTAGAGTGGAGAGAGGCTTGAGGAAAGGAGACCAAAGAGGAGACTACTGAAATGGTCCAGACAAGAAGAAACAAGAACATGAATGAGGATAGCATCTGGGTGACTGTTGAGAAGAGAATTTATATGAGAGATGGCAAGATAGAAATGACAAGATATAGCAATTGACCAGTTAAGTGAGGTGAGTGAGGGTGAAGACTTGAGCATAAAACTAAGCTTGAGAAATTGGATAACTAGAAGGATGGTGGTACTTTTGACAGTATTCAGAGAGTTCAAAAAAAATCATCAATTTCAGAGAAAAGTTCTGTTTAGGATATGTTGAGTTTGAGTCAGAGGCTGGTTGAACCAAATTTTCTGACTCAAGTCTAGTGTTTTTTCTCACTGAAGCTTATGGACACAATTTATGCTAAGTGCCAAGAAGAACAGCAAGGAAAACAAACTGGATGCTGACTTTGGAGGAAGCCAGAGCAGAGAGTTGTTAGATGGATGGGTATTTTTGGAGGTGAATCTTGAATCGATATGATATTGTCATTTTAATAATAAGTCTTCTTAGGGCCTTTTGTTTGTACATCATGGTCATTTCTGGATATATCCTACTGCTACCACTATCATCCAATAAACTCTTCTTTTAAACCATTCAGCAAAATCAACAAATACAGTCACTGGAGCTAATAATGTATGCAGCATTCTGTACTGTAGACCACCACATCTTTGCTAAAGGAGAGTGATACATTTCTTTTTTTTATCCTCTAAAGCCAAGATTAGCCATGAAAATTACGCAGAGCTCAATTTGTATTAAGGTTATTTTTACTAAAATTGTTAACAATCATTGGTTTTTCCCTTCTTTTGATTATTTTACATTGGTACATACAAATCTCTCCATGTTTCTCCAAATATGTCATATTCATTTTTTCTCACATCTCGTAGAATTCATATACAACCATGTGTTTGGTCATTCCCTGATGAATGGACACTCACTTTGTTTGAATCAAGTTTTCAAGAAAACAATGATATAAATTGAATGATTGCATCAATCATGATAAATTCATATATGAACAGATAAAGAGAAGGAAATGATTGAGGAGAGAAAATACAAGAAAGATAAGGAATTGCAAAAACTCAGGGTGGGAAGAATAAAATTGTATTGGAGGCACAGTGAATAAAGGAGAGGAATCCTGTTGGTGAATAATAAGAAATGGGATGGAAATGTATAAGGGAAGGACGGAGGGCACAGCTGAGGGAAAGCCTCAAATGTCACATCTAAAAGTCAACAGAAAACTGACCACAGTGGCTTTTTTTCTCTCAGTTGTTTTAAAACTTCGGTTTTTTTCCTCTAACAAATGATGAAAATGAATCCTGCTCTGTCTGTGATATCTGCTGGGGGGATCATTTTAAAGGACAACCTCTCAAAAGCACACTGGAGCTTTTTGAACACTTGATAGAAAAAAGGGGAAAAAAAAGAAATCTGTCCACTTGTTAAGAATATTTTTAAAAGTTCTTCTCTCCATGCCTACATCTGTCTCTTCTGTCAGCCTGGATGCCAAGCTCTGATGAGACTCAGATCCCTTTCCTGACTGGGGGCCAGGCACTTGGCCAACCTTGAAACTCTCCCATGGTGAAAAACAAAGCCCTGGGCTTTCCACTGCAGCCCCCCAAGTTCTGTCTATGGGATGCCTTTGTCGACTTCAGAGAGAATCAGCAAAGCCTACATTTTGTGGGTGTGCAAAGCCAGGGAGTAGTAACCCTGGCCTCAGTCTTTTTCTGGCAGTGTCTCAAAGAAAAAGGATTTGGGCCCTAAAATACCCACGTGTCAGCATAAAATGACCTGGTTCAATAAATCTTCTGTCCACACAGGTTGCCTGATTCCCTACGGCACATGAGGTTAGGGGTTAGAGCTAGGGGACAGCTAGCTTGGTCACAGCCCTAGGAGCAATCCAATCCAATCCAAGTATTTATTAAGTGCTCATTATGTGCAAAGCCCTTCCATGATAACCTGATTCTTTCTACCTACCCCTATCTGAAACTCTTTAGTACTTTGTACCTCCTTTCCATTCTCCCTCCCCACTGAAATACTATCTATAAAATATTTGTGTGGGGGGATAGGGTGGGGTGTTGAGTTGGAACTCTAATACTCACTAGTTATGTGACCTGAACAAATCATTCCCCCCCCTCAGGGCCTCAGTTTCCCCATCTGTAAAATAAAGGAGTAGTCTCTAGGCTTCCTTTTACATCATGGCTTTATAGCCTGTGTTGGCTTTTGAATATTTTGAAATTTATAAATTACGTTGAGTTTCCTCTCTGTTCTTTCTCCTTCTTATGGTATCTCATCCCTAAAGGGCAGTTAGTGTGTCAGACTTGGAGTCAGGAAGACTTGAGTTTCAATCGGGCCTTACTAGTTACTTACTAGTTGTGTGATCATGGGCAAATCACTTAACTTATGTCTGCACCAGTTTTTTATCTCTAAAATAAGAATAATAATGGCATCTAAATTCCAGAATTGCACTGGCCCTGGAGTCAGGAGGACCTGAGTTTGAATCTGGCCTCAGACACTTACTAGCTGTGTGACCCTGTGTGAGTCACTTAATTCTGCCTCCAAAAAATAAAAATGATAGATAGATTGATAGATAAATGATAGATAGATGGATAGATGATAGATAATAGATAGATAGATAGATAGATAGATAGATAGATAGATAGATAGATAGATAGATAGATTGCAGAATTGTTGTGAGGTTCAAAAGAGGTAACATGCAAAATGCTTTGCTTTGATAAAAGCACCATATGAGTACTAGCTTATGATAACTGTGCCACTTAACTCACCATGTCCTCCTCTCACAGTGTGGCTTACCAACTTCCTCTTGCCTCTTTTCTTTCTTCTCACAATGTCCATTTCCATAATGCCCTACTCTCAGGCAGGTGGCAAATAGAAAAAAATCTGATATTCTAATTTAACCTAAAAGCCGAATGGCTGATATAAGTGCTTAGTAGGACTGTGAATTTTTCCTCTTCACCGATCTCTTATCAGTTTTGAATGTTATAAGAAGTTGTGTAGGATTGGGAGGAAAAGGCTTGTGCAGACAGCTGAGATGGAGAGGTAAAGGACAACTGGAGGAAAAGTAAGTTATTACTGATGGATGGACATATTCACCTCCATGAGCCCAGAGGTCCATCAGAGGCTGTCAAGCAAGGGATAACCACAAAGCAGTCTTCTCTAATTGGCAATCCACTGGACCTGTACACAGAGAGCCCAAGGGTGCTCAGTCGAGATGAAGCCGTGACTAAAGAATGAGCCGACTAGAAAAAAAAAAAGACCTCACTGACTGTGAGCTGGAGAAGAGAACCCTGGCTGGGAAATCCTGGGCAGAGAAGTTAGGGAGTTGCATAGCCCAGATGACCAGAGGAACGAAGTAGACAAACCTTTAGGTCCCAAGAGCTTCAGGGGCAGTAGAAGTTGGGATCCTTAAATGGCTGTAGAAGACTGAGGGCATGAAGGTCTCTGATGAAGGATAGTCACCGCCCACCTGTCCTCTGTGAGCTCTGTTATGGGTTCTGTTTCTTTTCAACAACTTGTAAACAACTCTGTTCACTCCTCAAGCCTTGTTCACCATGTGTTTTTGAGGGGAGTGAGTGACAACTCACAGAATGGTGTTTAACAATGAATTTCCCAGATTATGGGGATGGAGATGATGGGCCAGAGAAGGGAGAAAATGCTCCATGTGGGCCCCCCATCTCAGATACTTCCTGGCTGTGTGACCTTGTGACCCTGGAGCCTCAGTTTCCCAATCAGGGGATTGGATTTGATGACCCCTGAGGTACCTTCCTGATCTAAATCTATAATCCTGGTGTCTTAGATTTTTTCATCACAAAGGAAGAAGCCTCTGATCCAAGACTTGACTATATTACCCTTCCAGAGGGTGTTTTAGAAAGGACAACATTTTAAACAAGGCAGCAATACCTCAAGAGACAGTGTGGAATAATGGGTAGAGAGCTGGTCTCAAAGTCAAAGAGACCTCAAGTTCAAACTTTGTCTCCAACTTATACTGCCTTTGGAATCCTGGACAAGGCAACTCTCCAAGACCAGAAGTTACAGAGTATCTGCTGACCTGCATTGATAGAGGGAGTATCCTTGCCACAGAGCTACCTTCATCATTGAAATCCCAGGGCCAGACAAGGAAAAAAAAGAGTAATGCTATACTAATAGTCTTGTAAGGTTTACAAAGCAATTTTTGCATGTTACGTCACTTCATCTTCACAACATCCCCAGGAGGGTGGTGCTGTTATGATCCCACTTTACAGATGAGGAAATTCGGTTTCAAGGAGGTTAAGTGCCTTGTCCAGGGTCATGCAACTAGTAAATGTCTAAAGCAGGAAGCAGGCTATCCAGAGGAAGAACTGAAGTTGTCTGAATACAGACCGAAGCATACTATTTTTTCTTTCTTTCCATTTCTTTCCTTCCTTCTTTCCTCCCACCCTCCTTTCTTTTCTTTCTTTCTCTCTCTCTTTCTTTCCTTCTTTTTCAAGTCTTCTTGCACAGAATGACTGAAACATGACAGCACGTGTATAACCTATATCAGATTGCTTACCCTTGTGGGAGGAGAGAAGAAGGGAAGGATAGAATTTGGAACTCAAAATTTCTTTTAAAAAAATCAGCAAGTGTTAAAATTTGTTTTCCATGTAACTAAGGGGAAATAAAATATTATTTTTAAAAATGTCTAAGACAAGATTCAAACTCCCCTCTTCCTCCCTCTAAGTCCAACACTGTACCCCCCCAGGTGCCCCCCAAGGGGAGAGGGAAAAGAAAATAGAATAAAGAAATAAGAAAACCGTATCTAATTCACAATATCCAAAACCTATCACTGGCTATAAAAAAAGACCACACAGCTTGGAAGTATCTGAGACAGAATTCAAACTCAGTTCTTGCTGGCACCACTGTGTCGCTTAACTGTCTTAATCAAAAGGAATCTTGTTATAAGATTTTAAGTAGTATCGTAGATCTGGGTGTGTAGCAAAAAACTTTTATAACTTTATCTCCACAACCTCTAAAATCATACCATGAATATCACCACTCGTCCCTCTATGCAGAAGACTAGACCTGCATACAAACTCCCTTGTTTGTTGTTAAGTCATAGCAAACTCTTCACAAATCCATTTGAAGTTTTCCTGACAGAGATATCGGAGTGGTTTGCTATTTCCTTCTCCAGCTCATTTTACAGATAAGGAAACTGAGGCAAACAGAGTTTAATGGCTTGCTCGGGCTCACACGTAAGTGTCTGAGGTCAAATTTGAACTTGGGTCCTCCCGACTCCAGAGCTGTTCTATCCACTGTGCTCACAAACCCCCTCATCTCCCTTTAATCTATAGACCCAAGAATCCCATCTGAGTACCCCTACCCTACTCTCTAAATCAGAGCCAAGGAATTCTGTCCTAATTCCTTTCCAGCAGCTTTAGCACTTGTCCATGACCTTGTGTAGGTATGGCAGTCCATAAGCTCATCTTAAGTAAATGGCCCCTCTTCAGGAGAGTCTTCAGGAACAGTCCAGATGTGTCAGAGCATCTAGGGAGTCATGATGGCAGGACTCAAACAAAACCACGTTCCAAGGGGCAGCAGTGAACTGATTAAAAGCAGATGGTGAATCTGATAAAGCCTAAATCGCCTGTTTGTAGGATGTCAGATGCCAGGTATTCCTGATTTTTGTTTTTTAATCGGGGACCTATAATAAAGTGGATGGGACAGGGGATATCTGTAGGCACCAAGAGGTCTAGGGAATTCATGGATGCTGGGAAACCTGGTTTCCTGTTATTTCCTTGCTGACATATCTTCCTTCAGTTCTGAAAATCTCCACCCAACCTCTCCCACTCAGAACTCCCTCCACAGACCCTCATCCCATCCACCTCGGTCCTTTATATTGACTTATTTTTAGTTATGTCAGCTCATGATCTACTGTTCACTGGGGAGATAAAGTCAAGAAAAGGAAAACATTTAATCCTCAGAAACAAGCATTCCCTTCCCGCCCCCCCCCAAACCATCTGTTTGCTGTAAATTCTGATCTCACTCACTGCACAAATCCTGGACAGGTGTATCTGAAGTGGGCCTAGCAAGATACCCTTGCAGGGTTGCTCTCGGCTGACTGTGGGCCTGGTTGCATTTGGCCAATCTGTTAGAGGCTGTTCAAGGTGCTGCTTTGTCCGGTGGGGCCCACAAGCAGCTGTGCAATGGGGAGAAAAGACAAGAAGCTACAGCCAGAAAGCTGAGCAAAGGACTGCAAAGCACTGGACATGGGAAGTATCTAATGACAACTATAAAAATAATAGTAACAATAGGATGATGATTTTGTCAGTAGAAAGAACTCCCAGATGGTGAAACTCCCTCCTCTAATGCAAGCTGGCACCTTCCCCAAAATTTAGACTCATGTATAGTTCCCTAGAGGGCAGGTAGATGGCACAGTAGGTAGAGTGCTGGGAGTGGAGTCAGGAGATCTCATCTTTCTGAGTTCAAGTGTAGCCTCAGACACTTACTAGCTGTGCGACCTTTAACAAGTCACTAAATCCAGTTTGCCTCAGTTTCCTCATCTGTCAAATGAGATAGAGAAGGAAAAGGCAAATACTCCAGTATCTTTGCCAAGAAAACCCCAAATTGTGGTCAGGAAGAGTCACAGATGACTGAAATGACTCAACAACAACAGAGCTGCCTAGACATTGAGAGTGATTTATCCAAATTCACATAGCTACCATGTGACAGAAGCAGAGCACGTATCCACATCCTCCTGGTTCCAAGGACAGCTCTTTATCCATTAAGCCAAGATGCTTTACATCAATAATTATGGTATTAATAATAATATTAATTGTAACAATAACATTACAATAATAGCATTTATATAATGTTTAAGGTTTGTAAAGGTCTTCACATATATTCTCCCAGCACCCCAATGAGGCAGATGCTAATAATATCACCCCCATTTTACAGATGAGAATATTGAGGCTGAAATAAATGACTTAGCCAGGCGGACCCAGTCAGTGTCTACAGCAGATTTGAACTCAGGTCTTTCTGACTCCAAGTCTAGCATTCTTTCCACTATGGCACCTAGAGGTCTACATGAAAGTTGCAAAGCATAAGAGAGTCATTTATTGGTGCAGAACTAGGTGAGCCATTAGGAACCAAAGAACTCATAGTTACCAGCAGTTGGGCAGTACAAAGGGAGAAGTGGGAGTATTCATAGGAATAAGAAACCAGTCAATAAGTCAGATCATTAGGTACCAGTGACAAAGACCCTTTGAAAGGAAGGTAATCACTAATTCAAATGAGTAGCTTCTTATATGTTTTTACTCAGGCAGGAACCAATCCTCCATTTGGTGAGGCCAGCCTAGGACTGGTTGGTGGAAATATATGGGCTATGCTAGTTAGATGATCAGTACATTAATTCGATGGAGGCAGGAAATGGGGGCTATCAAGACAGACTCTGGTGTGCCCTGCCAAAGGACTGGCTCAGGCACAGGTAGAAAAGGCAATAGCCCAGACCCTTATCCAGAAACTTGAATCCAAGAGATTCACTCTAATCAAATTCTGATTCAATGATCATTTGTTGAGCGTCCACTCTGGATATGGCCCTGAGTGTTGAGGGAATATAAAAATGAACTACAAGCCTCTGCCAGTAAGGAACTTATGGGCTATTTGGGGAGAGGAGACTTACAAATGAGTAGATTTGTAATATGATAATATTACATGATATATATGTAATATACATATTATATTGATATGATATGATATATGATAGTATAAGAGCATAAGTGATTGACAGAATGTCAGAGGAATATGAGAAAGGATAAATGGATAAAGAAGACTTCATGGTTGAGGTAGCATCCTCTTGGGTTTCAAAAGGTCAGGACCTGAGGGGCACATAAACTAAAAGAAAATCCTTCAAGTGATGCTGGAAAACCCCAGACAGCAAAGATTCCCAGCAACTCAAGACCCACCACCCACATATAGAAACTACCCTCATTTCTCCCCCAATCCAACCTAATCCTAAGGACTATTCTCTTCTGTCTCACATTTTACCTTATAGTCTATTTATATGTGTACATGTTGATACCTTCCCTCTTCTTCCCCCAATTAGATTGTAAACTCCTGAAGGATGAGGCCATTCTGTTTGTTGTCTTTGTTCCTATATAGTGCCAAACAAGGTGCCTCCCACATAATAGGGGTTTCAAACATGTCTGCTGATTGAATGGAATTGCCTTTGTCTTGATAAGACCAGAGAAATATGTATATATGTATATTTATGCATATATGTATGGGTATGTATGTATGTATGTGTATCTACCTATATCTATTTGTGTGTTCATCCTTCATTGCCGAAGAAGACCACGCCATCAGATAAATGATGACATGACTTGCACTTGACTTTGTTTTGAGTGAGGGAGGGCTGTGCAGGTCACCAGCCTCACTTCTCCTCCAGAGCCATCTGAATCCAGAGACCAGATATTCATCAGGATGACTGGAGATGACCCAGGATGAGGCAATTGGGGTTAAGTGACTTGCCCAAGGTCACATAGCAACTGAGTGCCAAGTGTCTAAGGTGAGGAAAAAAAATCTATATATGCAAATCTACATATCTATATATGTACATGTGTGTATATACATACATACACATATATACATAATCTATATATACATTTATGCATATGTGTGTATATGTATGTATATATACATATGTACATATATGTATATATACATATATACATATATACGTGTGTGTGTATATATATATATATATATATATATATATATATATATATATATATATATATATATATATATATATATATATATATATATATATATATATACCTACACATATATCCAAAGTCAAAATAGGCCCTATTGGTGCTATGAATTTGAAAGGGATAGACCAGGAACCTCAGTCTATAATGAGCTATACTCATTTCCTGACTTTACATGTGTGCTCAGCGCAGTACCTTATATATATTAGGGGCTTAAGACATGTTTGTTGAACTGAGTAGAATTGCCTTTGTTTTCATGTTAGCAGAGCAATATGTGTATGTGTGGATATGTATGTATGTATGTATGTATGTATGTATATATGTGGGGTATATGGGGTGTTCAGGAAAGACTAATGCCTCTGGTGTGAGGACTTACCAAACCCGTTTCAGGGCTTCTCATCCATCTTTGTTGTGCACTTGTCACCCGACCTGTGGCTCTAAGAAATCATGGCATGTGCAGCAGCCACACTGGTAAAACCATCTTGGTAGACAGGTTAAACCAGGTTGAGAGTAACCAACATGTCACAAATCCATTGGTGAGTTAGCGGGGTATTGACTCCAAGCACATTGAAGACTTCCCCTTACAGAAGGAGTGGATGAGAACAATTTATTCCAACAGCCAAAGAAAGCAGCTGAGCAGGCATTATGGAGTGCTTAAAGCTTGGTCAGACATCAAAGATGCCAGGATCATCCACTGCATCCCACACCATCCTCAGTCAGCTGGACTTTTGTCCTACCACTGGACTTCAGTGACTCTGGAAGACAGAGTAAGACTAACAGTTTTGTGCAATTCTGCCTCACTTACATCCAATTTACAAGCAAGTCAAGACATCACCCATGAGGTTCTCTTAGAAAATGAAAGATGAACAACTGCAGCGTATGTATGTATGTAAGAGTGTGTGTATATGCGTATCTCTCCAAAACCAAATAGATCCCATTGGTGCTATGAACTTGAAAGGGATTGACCAGGATCCTCAGTCTGTAATGAACTATACTCATTCCCTGACCCTACATATTTTTCTTGTCACCTTTCTGTTTGAAGTTTGAATCCATTCTCCCTAGATCTTCCTTGTTCTTTCTATTGGTTTTCCCCAAAGGTCTTGTATGTAAGAGGAAAAGTATGCTCCGGGGAATGGTTTAAGTCTGAGCCCACTCTCTCTGAGGACTGTGTATGCAGAGGGAGAGTGTGCTTCAAGTTTGGGGGAAATGTTGTTTTTCTAAATAACATCTGTCTCTGCTATACCTTCTCGGTAATTACCCTTCAATAAAAACTAATTTAGTGACAACTAGTTGCTTGACGTTGGAAACCACACCAGATGGGGACTTATGAACAACAATATTGGAAAACCCAGTTTCTCAGAGTTACCCCTGGAATCCTGAGGGTACAAGCAGTCAACTGTCCTCTTGCCTCCTCACCAGCCAGTGTGAGGGTGCAGGAAATTGGATAATAAACAGAGAAGTGATGCTATACATAAATATACTTATCACCTATTCCTATTAGAACATGATGCCTTTGTGAGTAGGAATTGTTTCATTCATTTCCTGACACACAGTAGGCGTTTAATAAATGTACCCCAAAATGCAACCCAAAATTTGTGCTAATCCACCCAATGATAATATCCATGTACAGAAATCCAAAAGTTGCTCCTTTGCTCAAAGCTTTTTCTTTATTGTTTTATGTTGCCTCCTATGGCAAAAATCCAATTCCTTGTCCTAGGCTTTCAGGACCTTCCACTATCTTCCATCACTGCCTTTTCTCATATCACTACAATCCTAATATCCGACCTAAATGAATTGTGTTCATTGGCATCCGTGGAGTAGGTTGGATGTGCCCAGGTATGCCAGCACACCTGCGAAAGTCTCTCTCATCAAAAAACAAAACAAATAACTTTCACTTCACCCCACCATTCCCTCAGTTTGTCAAACTGTATCTCACTTCCCTTTCTTAACCAGACTCTAGGAAAAGCTGTTCACATTTGTTACCTTCATTTCCATTCCTCTAATTCACTTCTTAGCCTTCCAACCTCACCTAAACTTCTTTATTCCAAGTTACCAGTGACCTTATAGCTGCCAAATCTAATGGTCTGTTCTCAGTACTCATCCTTCTTGACTATTCTGTTGCATTCGACATAGGTGATGACTTTTTTCTCCTGGATATTCTCTTCTCTGTGGATTTTCATGAAACTGCTCTTTATCTGACTGCTCCTCAGGCCCTTTTGCTGAATTATTATCTATAGCATATTCTGTAACTATAGCTGTTTCCAAGACTCTGTTGTGGGTCCTATGCAATCTCTCTCTCCCTCTCCCTTTCCTTCTCTCTCTCTCTCTCCCTCCCTCCCTCCCTTCCTCTCTCTCTCTCTCTCGCTCTCTCTCTCTCTGTCTCTCTCTCTGCCCCTCCTCCCCTTCCAAATTTCCGTGGGTTTCATTATCACCTCTGTACATATGACTCCTAGAACTAGATATCTAGTTTGAATCTCTCTCTTGATCTCTACTCATGCATCACTAATGGACACTGCAAACTGGATGTCCTCATAGGCACCTCAAATTTAACATATCCAAAACTCATTATTTTTTCCCTACAATCATTCCTTCTACCAAATGCCTCTGTTTCTGTTAGGTTCATAATCTCTTTCCTCTTCTCAATGCTTCCTTCACCCTTTCCCTATGTATTCAAAGAGTCCACAAATCTTGTCATCCTTCTCACCCATTTACTACTCTAGCTAAAGACCCTTATCACATCTTGCTTGCCTAGACTATTGCAATGGCCTCCTAATTGATCTCCCTGCCTCTGGTCACACCCTACACCCATCCTTCAAATACTGGTCAGTGATTTTCTTGAATCACAGATCTGATCATGTCAGTCTCCTAATAATTAAATTCTAGCCACTTACTCTATTTAAAAAAAAGTTCATTTCATTTTTAAAGCCATTCAAATCTTACTAACAATCTACTTTTCTTTTTTTAATTTTTCCTGATTGCATAGAAGAAAATTTTTTTTAAATTCTTTTTTTAAATTTTGAGTTCCAAATTCTCTCCCTCCCTCCTTCCCCATCCACCCCTCTGAGATAGTAAGCAGTTTGATATAAGTTATACATGTGCAGTCATGGACAATATATTTCCATATTAGTCATGTTGTAGAAAAAAAAGACCAAAAAAAAAAAAAACTCCACACAAAAATCAAGTGCAAAATAATATGTTTCAATCTGCATTCAGACTCCATCAAGTCTTTCTCTGGAAGTGGATAGCATTTTTCATCATGAGTCCTTCGGAATTGTCTTAGATCATTGTATTGCTAAGAATAGCTACCTCATTCACAGTTGTTCCTCGTACAATATTGCTGTTACTGTGTATAGTGTTCTTCTGGCTCCGCTCACCTCACTCTGTATCATTCATGTAAGTCTTTCCAGGTTTTTCTGAAATCACCCTGCTCATCATTTCTCATAGTACAAAAGTGCTGAATTACAATAATATACCACAACTTATTCAGCCATTCCCCAATTGATGACATCTCAGTTTCCAATTCTTTGCCCCTCAAAAAAGTGCTGCTATAAATATTTTTGTACAAATAGGTCCTTTTCCCTTTCTCTTTGGCATATAGCCTTGATAGCACTGGTATTGCTGGGTCAAAGGATAAGCGCAGTTTTATAGCCCTTTGGGCATAATTCCAAATTGCTCTCCAGAATGGTTAGATTAGTTCAAAACTCCATCAACAATACTTTAGTGTCCCAGTTTTCCCACACCTCCTCCAACATTTCTCATTTTCCTTTTCTGTCATATAAAGCCAATCTGATAGGTGTGCAGTGATATCTTAGAATTATTTTAAATTTGCATTTCTCTAATCAATAGTGATTTAGAGCATTTTTATATGACTCTAGATAGCTTTGATTTCTTCTTTCAGAAATTGCCTGTTGTTATCCTTTGGTCATTTGGTAATTGGGTAATGATTTGGATCCTTATAAATTTGACTCAGTACTCTATATATGTGAGAAATGAGGTCGTTATCAGATACACTGTAAAATTCTCCCCCCAGCTTTCTGCTTTCCTTCTAATCTTCATTGCATTGGTTTTGTTTGTGTAAAACCTTTAATTTAATATAATCAAAAGTATCCATTTTGAATCTTGCAATGCTCTCTGTCTGTTGTTTGGTCGTAAATTCTTCCCTTATCATAAATCTGACAGGTAAATTATCCCATCCTCCCCTAATTTGCATATGGTATCACCATTTATGTCTAAACCATATACTCATTTTGACCTTATCTTGATGTACAGTATGAGATGTTGGTCTATATCTAGTTTCTACCAAACTGTTTTCCAATTTTCCCAGGTTTTGTCAAATAGTGAGTTCTTATCCCAAAGACTTGGCTCTTTGGGCTTATCAAACGCTAGATTACTATGGTCATTTACTACTGTTTATTTAACAGTCCACTTTCCCAGTCTTACTACATGTTGCTTCCTTTCCTGCATTCTGCAATTCAACCAAACTGACCTTCCTGCTGCTCCTCAGGGTCTCGGTACCAGATATCCTCCATGTCTCCTTCCTCACTTCCAACTCATGTAATCCCTTACTTCTTTCAAAACACATTTCACACCCCATCTTTGGCACAATGCCTTGCCTTATTCTGCTTAACTATTAGTGCCTTCCTCCTTATTTATCTTGTATTTAAATACTTTCTATTTTCTTGGTATTTTGCTTTCCTTTTTTCTCTTAGTTCCCAGAAATTAGCAAAGTTCCAGGAAAAAGAGGAGACACATAATGAATGATTGTTGATTTATGTTATAAGCCTCATTTGATCTTTTAAGAAAAAAATCCCAGGATTTTAGACAATGAAGGGACTTTAGGGGCTATTGATTCCAATCTATAACCAAAAAAGAAATCACCCTGTAATGCATCTGACAAATGGTCATCTATCCCCTGCCTGAAGACCTTCAATGAAGGAAAATATGACTTTTCCCTGGACCGTAAACAACATAAAGTTTGATTTAAAAAAAAAAAAAGTTTAAGGAACTATTTCAAACTTGAACCAGCTCTATATATTGTTTAAAAGTACTAAACCAAGCAGAATCAACTCGAATTGTTGTCCAAATGGAAACTATATTGTCTTCCTGATTTAAGATAAACCTCCATCAGAACTCCAATTAAGCATGGTCAGGAAAGGGTTTTTGACTAAATCAAGAGGCATAAGTTTACAATGTGCCTTTAGTCACTAACTTTTTCCATCTTTGGGTAAGACATTAGCTTTCTCTGGGTCTCAGTTTTCTCCTCTATAGAGTTGCCCTGGGATAAGTTTTGGGATCTAGCTTTGCTATAATATTTAGGGTCTCACCTTCTAAGTCACAGCATAATTCTACATGAATTATTTCTGAATCTTTGTGCAAAATCTCCTCTCCCAGGTGCTGAGAACACGTAGGATATTTCTAGAAGAGCTCTTTTTCCTTGGACAAGACTAACGTGTGCAAAAAGCACATCTATTAAGGTCAATTTAATTTCCTCCTATGAGCCAGCAACAGGAAGTATAGATAAGAGTGAAGCAAGAGATGTGATCTACATGGATTGTAGACAGGTTTTAGATCCCAGCCCATAAGACATTGTTGCTAACAAGCTAAAGAAATGGACCATTCTTAGAGTTTGCAGGTCTGACGTGAGGAAAACCTTATACGACTTCTTCCTGATGAATCATGTAGCTTTGTCCTTATGGGTAGTGGTTCATTCATTTGATTTAGCAGTCTTAGACTAGAGTAAAGGAAAAGGAAAGCATTGGGACTAGATCTGTGTCTTCACTGATATAGAGAATTCCCAGATGAGGAAATTATCCCCTACTAATGTGGATCAGCATCTTTCCTGCAAAATATCATCTTAGAATGATGACCAAACCCTAATTTATAGCACTTGCCAATTTCTGAGGTATAAATGCTCACACAGAAAATTTAGCCATCAGCTGGTATGACTGACTCCAACACACCCCCAAAGGAAAACAACTTACCTTAGGTCACACAAATAATGAGTATCAGAGGAGAGATCTGAAACCAGGTTCTCTGACTAGAGAGATAATGACCTTTTCTCTGTACCAAACAGAATGGAGTAGATTAGAATGGAAGGAAACCAAACAAATGTAAGATAGGTGGGCATGACTAGATATTGGATCAGGTGAAAGAATATAAAGGATTTTAATGAATTGGAAAATTGGTATGTCAACCTTGTCATCTGTTAGTCAATAAAAGAAATGCTATCCTAGAATACACAATTAAAGGTAGATGAGGCAGGTGATGATCTATCCTGGTCAACCCACCTCTGCAGTATTGTAGTCAGTTCAGGGTATTTCATTTTTGGAAGGAGACTGAAAAGTAGGAGGGTGGAAAGGGATGAAAAGAGACCAGTAAACCAGCATTTACAGGCAGGTTGAGAAACTAGAAGTAGGGTTAGAATTAAGAAGAGAAGATTTAAAGGGAATAGGGTTACATTTTTCAACTATTTGAAGAGTTATGGCTCCTGGGGTCCTTTGCCATTACAGTCCTCATTTTAGCAGGGCTATCACTGGGGAGACATAATGATACCATTCTAAGTAGATTAGTGAAGGCCACCAGAGTGCCAGAAACCACCAAAGATGAGGTGAAAGTGACTGTTCAGTTTTGGAGGAGTGCTTTAAGCAAAAGTAGTCATTCTCAATCATGAGAACTTTACTGCCATTGTAACCAATGTTGCTGTGCCTTTTGAGACCAGATACATGGCTTTCCAATTAACCAGAGTTGGCAAAATTGAAAAATATCAAATCGTGTGCCAACTTATTGATTTTATATAATAGTGATCTGTTACATTTATGTTTCTTCATTTATTTATACATTCCCCAATGGTTGTGCATATTTATTGTTTCCAACTTTTTGTTATCATAAACAGTGTAGCTATGAACATATCTGCACATATGGAGGGCCTCTTTTTCTTGATATTCATTAGCATTATCTATTATGATCTAGAATTTTGAAAATTAGGAGATTTGCCCCTGGTAGTGACTCAGTCCTCATTTGTCTGTTCTTTCAGTCTCTGAAGTCATAGTTCATCTGTGCAGAGCAGCTAGGTGGTGCAGTGGATAGAGCACCAGTAGAGGAGTCAGGAGGACTTGAGTTCAAATCTCACCTCAGACACTTGACACTTACTATCTGTGTGACCTTGGGCAAGTCATTTAACCCCAATTGCCTCATCCTGAGTCATCTCCAATCATCTTGATGAATATCTGGTCACTGGATTCAGATGGCTCTAGAGGAGAAGTGAGGCTGGCGACCTGCAGAGTCCTCCCTCACTCAAAACAAAGTCAAGTGCAAGTCATGTCATTTCTCTGATGGCATGGTCTTCTTCGGCAACGAAGGATGAACACACATTTGAAGAGTTGCCCTGTGAAAGAGGGAGGAAAGAACTTGTTCTAGTTAGTCTCAAAGGGAAAAACTAAAGCAGGTTATACTTCAATGGGGGAAAAATTATAATTGCCAGAAATAGAATGAACTGTTCCAGAAGGGAGTACTTTCTA
The DNA here is from genome assembly GCF_028372415.1 of Notamacropus eugenii. Lineage (NCBI taxonomy): Eukaryota > Metazoa > Chordata > Mammalia > Diprotodontia > Macropodidae > Notamacropus > Notamacropus eugenii. The sequence goes on from NC_092873.1 coordinate 310,148,575, forward strand.
CTTCATCAAAGATTTTTGAGTTAAGGCTTCCCTGACCACTTTTCAAAGATGTTGGAGACATGATTCTTTGTTATCCTTACTTGAATTGAACTTCCTTGAACTCTGTGATTCTGTATGTAGCCTATGACTGATGCCATAGACCTACTTCAGTCTTGCAAACTTCTCAGTAATTAATATTCTTCACTCATATCTCTTCCAATCCCACCCCCAAAACAAACATAAAAATTTGATGTCTATTCTTTAGTTTCAGTTCTCCTGCAAGCATCAAGCTAAAAAAGTATGCAACATAGAGTGAGTTTATTAAAAATCCATGTATAGAACACAGAAAAGACTAGTATCCTAAACTGGTCAGTAAAGAAAAAATATATGACACTTTCTGATGATTTTCTGCTTCCCCTAACCTACTGCCATCCAGGGGTTCAGTCACACAAGTCCCATAAAATTCACAGCATGCGCTAGCTAAGACCCTGCTTGCTATGCAGTTATCTGCATTCCTCCTTTGCCCTTGGGTCTCTACCTTCCTCTATCTGACCTCTATGCTAATTTCCAACTCCAGCTACCATCTCCTGATTGCCTGGTTATAGTAATTGCTCAGGATGGTCCCATGGCTACTTTGCCACCCTCACTTCTTAGCTCGAACCAAGCTAATCTTGGTCCAGGAGCTTTTTATCATTTGTCCCAGATTTTCTGCATCTGTCACTTTCCTCTTGATCACCCTCTCCCCTCTGGCCAGTCATTAACCATTTCTCCTGGGCTGATGGCCATCATGGGAAAGGACCACACAATGCCCTTCAGAGTTTCTCTGGTTCATGATGCCTTGGACCATGGCATCATGGGGAAAGGTGACATAGGAACTTGTATTCTCTTCTGGCCAATAGAACTGAGAAGGGAAGGACTCATCCTACTGGTCTTAGGAAGAGGAGGGGCCATCTTCTTCCAACCATTACATGTGGATGGAATTGAACTGAACAGAATGGAAGTGAATAGAATGAAATGAATTGGCACATTTGGAAAGTGTCCTGGGTTCTAATCTCACTTCCACCTCTTATCTGGGTGACACCCTCTCTGAGCTTCAGTTTGCTTATCTGTAAAAATAGAGAAATTGAACTGAATGTCTTTAAGATTCCCCCCTAGCTTAGAATTATATCTAGATCTATGATTCTAATAAATCTTGGGATTGCAGCAGGAAAATGGAACAGTAAGTGGGCAGCGACAGAGTCCTGGCTTCCTTTGGGAGAATCAGAGGCACCTGTAGGAGCGAAGACGTAAAGAGAGGACCCCACCTCTTCCCTCCTAGTTCTCTCCCATGATGAGCAGTAGACACAGGCTGGCACCCTATGAAGGTTTTTGTCAGTTGAAGGAATACCTGGAGTCTAATCTCCATTTAGTCAGTATTCTTCATATTGGTACATAAATGTCACATCCTTTATTAACAGCAGTGAACTAACAGGCTGTTTATCCCCCTGGGGCCTTTCAAACCAATTAGGGAGATTTAGTGCTGGAATGAAGGCTTGGGAGACCAACCCCCTGATGCAAAACACAGGCAGAGCCCCTGCTGAGTTTCCCCACACCATCTCTGGCCCCAGGGCCCCTGCTTCAGAAAGAACAATTCTTCCGCTAGTGACTGATTAGATCTGACTGGTATCCTAAGCTAGCAAGTCACATTGAAACTGTCTGCTCCCTCTATTCTTCTACCTCTTAGGACTCCCCTAGAGCAGCCCTGCCTTCTGGGCAGGACATCCTTCTCACAGCTCCCAGTGAATAACTGGGTTATTCCTACTTCTGTGTCTGCTCCAGACATTCCCCCCTCCCCTCCCTTGTAAGGCTCTTCCTCTTAGAGATCATAGGATTTAGAAGTTAAATTGACCTTATTGATGAACTAGTCCGAGAATTTGTTGACCTAAAAACTTGGTTAGAGAAAAGGCAACAGGCTAAATGTATACATTTTATGATTTAATTAATTAAGCAATTCCCCATAAAGAAAACGGTTACATAGCGCTATGGAGCCAGGATCAGAACTGGCTGACTTGGTACAGAAATGGACTGTCTTAAGTACATTTTGCCATGAGAAAGGAGTTCTCACATTGTAAACACATTGTAATTAGGTTTTGTGATCCCAGGCTATGGGCATCTTCCTTCTGTAGCATGCCTTTGTGATTCAAGGTAAGGAAAAGTCCCATCACCCAGACTGCAGACATCCTGTCCTAAACAGGCCTTTGAAATGTTTATTCACAACCCAAGGTGAAGGCATCCTCTAAACAAAGGAGACTATTAGGTCCAGACTCTTCTTAATTCAAACTTTGGCCCTTATTAAAGTCTAAAATTTATATTAAATATTAACAAATTCCACAGCTTTTTGGTGTCATGGAACTTTTTGGCACAGTCTGGTGAAGCCTATGGACCCTTCTTGGAATAAAATTCTTAAATACATAATATAAAATACATAGTACTATAAAGGAAAACAATTATGTTGAAATAGCATTTCCAAAAAAAAAATTAAACCTCTTTAATTTCAGGTTAAGAACCCCTTGTTCATTTCATTTTCCCTTTAAGCATATGGAGGCTCAGATAGATTATTTGGCTTACCTCAGGAGTTGCAGATCCAGGACTGAACTCCACAGCTAGTGCTTTTATCATGGTACTGATAGAGGCCTTTCCTCTTCCCTCCTCCGTATCAGTCACTTTCTCCAAGACCTGAATGTCGGCATTCCAGAATACCCTCCTTGACTAACCCTAATCCACATAACTATGGTTATAGTGATAATCAGAATTCATATCTACCCTATCTACCTCAAGGAAATTTTTTGAGGGGAGGGATGAAGAACCCTTAAATTGTGGCAACTTTAAATCATGTTTTTCATTTTGGCTTTGCATCTCCCCCGAGGGCCTTCCACAGAGTAGGCTCTCAATAAATCCTTGTTGGATTGGATTGAATTGAATTGCCATTATTTACATAGTACTCTATAGTTAATTAGAGCAGATAGATGGTCCCAATGCATGGAGTGCTGAGACTGAAGTCAGAAAGATTCATCTTCCTGAGTTCAAATCTGGCCTCCAACACTTATTAACTATATGACCTTGGGTAAGTCATTTAACCACGCATACCTCCGTTCCTTTATCTGTAAAATGGACTGGAGAAGGAAATGGCCAATCACTTCAGTATCTTTGTCAAAAAAACCCCAAATGAGGTCATAAAGAGTCTGACACGACCAAAACAACTGAACAATAATGACAACAATTTTATGATTATGAAGTGCTTCACACAATTTTATAACTTAATTCTTTCAATAATTTTGTGATGTATATAGAAAATAAAACTATTACACTCCCACCCCCATTTTACAGATGTAGAAACTAAGGCTCAAAGAGGAAAAATGACTTCTCCAAAGTTACATAACTAGTTTTCAGAAAAACCAAGCCTAGAATCCAAGTCTTCTAACTTCCACTCCACCAAGTTAGACTTAACTATTCTCAGATCAGCCCCTGAAATAGCTCCAGGCTATTTCTCCCCCTCTGTCCCACTTTTAGCCTTCTTGCACCAGCAACACCTCCACCCTTGCATCCTCCTCCTCCTCCTCCTATTGGCAAGTTCATCCCAGGAACTTTCATTTTAGAAGATGCCCATCCAGCCATGGATCAGGGTCAGCTCCTGACTGTCCACATTACATCTCTGCTCTTCCTCACATCTTGCTCTCTCTTTTTCTCATTCTCTTTTAAGTGTTGATTCCCCATTGAATTGCAAGTCTCTTGAGGTAGGGACCATCCTTTTTTTTTTTTTGCTTGTCTTTATATCCCCAATGTTTAGTTAGCACAATGCCTGACATATGGGAAATGCTTAATAAATGAATTGTTTAATCTAATTCCCTATGGTATAGAAACTGAGGCTCACAAAGATTGAATGGTTTAATCAAATTCACTTAACTACAAAGTGACAAAAGCAAGCCCAGAACCCTCTCCTCTGCCTTCCCATTGATTATGCTACATCCCTATACTCTGTGATTCTTTCTGGTTTACAATATACCCTTTGAATGATAAGGCTGGGATTGGGAGCCAAGATGGCGGAGTAGAAACACACACATATGCTAGCTCTGAACCCACTGCCCATAAAATATCTGTAAAGAAGAACTCCCAACAAATTCTGGAGCAGCAGAAGCCACAGAACAACAGAGTGGAAGAGGTTTCTGTTCCAGAGAGCCTGAAAACCTGACACAAAAGGTCCATCGAGCCCTGGATCCGGAGCAGAGTCCAGCCCTGCCTTGGCCACATGGCACTGTGAGGAGCAGATCCAAGCGAGCTTCAGGGACAGAATCTCCAGAGGCAGCGCAGGTCCCTCCACCCACAGGTGACAAGGGTCGGTGAGAGAGTCTTTTTGGGGGGCCGAGAGGGGAGTGGGGTGTCCCCATAACTCAGGCCCCCTCAGGAGGCAGCAGCAGGGGCGGCAGTGGACAGAGGCTCCCCAAGCAGGCAGGAGCCTGGATTCATTGTTGAAGGTCTCCACATAAACCCCCTGAGGGAACTGAGCTCATGTGATGGCCCTGCCCCCACCTGAGCACCTGAACTTAATCTCACACTGAATAGCAGCCCCACCCCCACCCAAAGCCCTGAGGCTGGGAAGCAGCATTTGAATCTCAGGTCCCAAACGCTGGCTGAGCGGATCTGGAGGCATGGTGGGTGTGGAAAGAAAACTCAGAAGTCAAGTCACTGGCTGGGAAAATGCCCAGAAAAGGGAAAAAAAAATAAGACTATAGAAGGTTACATTCTTGGTGAACAGGCATTTCCTCCCTTCCTTTCTGATGAGGAAGAACAATGCTTACCATCAGGGAAAGACATAGAATTCAAGACTTCTGTATCCCACACATCCAAAATAAATATACCATGGGCTCAGGCCATGGAAGAGCTCAAAAAGGATTCTGAAAATCAAGTAAGAGAGGTGGAGGAAAAACTGGGAAGAGAAATGAGAGAGATGAAAGAAAAGCATGAAAAGCAGGTCAACACCTTGCTAAAGGGGACCCAAAAAAATGCTGAAGAAAATAACACCTTGAAAAACAGGCTAACTCAATTGGCAAAAGAGGTCCAAAAAGCCAATGAGGAGAAGAATGCTTTAAAAAGCAGAATTAGCCAAATGGAAAAGAAGGTTCAAAAGTTCACTGAAGAAAAAAGTTCTTTCAAAATTAGAATGGAGCAGATGGAGGCTAATGACTTTATGAGAAACCAAGAAATCACAAAACAAAACCAAAAGAATGACAAAATGGAAGAGAATGTGAAATATCTCATTGGAAAAACAACTGACCTGGAAAATAGATCCAGGAGAGACAATTTAAAAATTATGGGACTACCTGAAAGCCATGATCAAAAAAGAGCCTAGATATCATCTTTCATGAAATTATCAAGGAAAACTGCCCTGAGATTCTAGAACCAGAGGGCAAAATAAGTATTCAAGGAATCCACTGATCACTGCCTGAAAGAGATCCAAAAAGAGAAACTCCTAGGAACATTGTGGCCAAATTCCAGAGTTCCCAGGTCAAGGAGAAAATATTGCAAGGAGCTAGAAAGAAGCAATTCAAGTATTGTGGAAATACAATCAGGATAACACAAGATCTAGCAGCTTCTACATTAAGGGATCAAAGGGCATGGAATAGGATATTCCAGAAGTCAAAGGAACTAAGACTAAAACCAAGAATCACCTACCCAGCAAAACTGATACTTCAAGGGGAAAAATGGTCTTTCAATGAAATCAAGGACTTTCAAGCATTCTTCATGAAAAGACCAGAGCTGAAAAGAAAATTTGACTTTCAAACTCAAGAATCAAGAGAAGCATGAAAAGGTAAACAGCAAAGAGAGGTCATAAGGGACTTACTAAAGTTGAACTGTTTGCATTCCTACATGGAAAGACAATATTTGTAACTCTTGAAACTTTTCAGTATCTGGGTAGTGGGTGGGATTACACATGCACACACACACAGAGACAGAGAGCACAGAGAGTGAATTGAATAGGATGGGATCATATCTTTAAAAAAATGAAATTAAGGGGTGAGAGAGAAATATATTGGGAGGAGAAAGGGAGAAATGGAATGGGGCAAATTATCTCTCATAAAAGAGGCAAGCAAAAGACTTTTTAGTGGAGGGAAAAAGAAGGGAGGAGAGAGAAAAACATGAAGTTTACTCTCATCACATTCCACTAAAGGAAGGAATAAAATGCACACTCATTTTGGTATGAAAACCTATCTTACAATACAAGAAAGTGGGGGATAAGGGGATAAGCAGGGTGGGGGGGGGAGGATGGAAGGGAGGGCAATGGGAGAAGGGAGCAATTTGAAGTCAACACTCTTGGGGAGGGATAGGAACAAAAGAGAGAATAGAAGCAATGGGGGGCAGGATAGGATGGAGGGATATATAGTTAGTCTTACACAACACGACTATTATGGAAGTCATTTGCAAAACTAAACAGATATGGCCTATATTGAATTGCTTGCCTTCCAAAGGGAATGGGTGGGGAGGGAGGGATGAAGAGAAGTTGGAACTCAAAGTTTTAGGAACAACTGTCTAGTACTGTTCTTGCTACTAGGAAATAAGAAATACAGGTAAAGGGATATAGAAAGTTATCTGGCCCTACAGGACAAAAGAGAAGATGGGGATAAGGGAAGGGAGGGATGATAGAAGAGAGGGCAGATTGGTGATAGGAGCAATTAGAATGCTTGGTGTTTTGGGGTGGGGGGAGGGGAGAAATGAGGAGAAAATTTGGAACCCAAAATTTTGTGAAAATGAATGTTAAAAGTTAAATGAATTAATTTTAAAAAAAAAATTATATGGCTGGTCCTTTGCTTAGTAGAATAGTCATATCCCCTACTCCTTTTAAAAGGACTCACTTCTACCAAAATTCTCCATCACTCAGTCTGAAATCCTCACTATTAGAATCCCTCTTCCCATTTAAATTTTAAATGTCCCTATTAAAATGTGAATAGATAAAACAGCTAGGAAAGATACATTAAACTTTTAATAGCTGTTAACACATTATTCTGATTGGTTCACCATTAACTATATGTACAGAAAATGTAACTCAAGGCACATAAATTTAGATAGAGAGGTGAGGATGGTTTAGAGGAAAGACTTAGACCAGGAGTCCTTAACCTGGGATCCATATACCCCAGAGTAATCTGTGGACATTGGGGGGGGGGGGGTGGAGAATAGGGAGGCTATGAATTTAGCAAAATAATTACATCTTCACTTTCATTAACCTCTAAACTGAAATTTCACATTTTTTTCAATTATTTAAAAACAATATTCTGAGCAGGATCCCATAGACTTCATTAGACTGATATGATAGGTTACACGAAAAAGGTTGAGAATCCCTGATCTAGCTCTTCCTTGGGAGCTCATGAAGTCAGGCCTGATTGACATTCTTTTTTCTCATAGTCAAAGGATGCTGCTACATAACCAGACCTATATAATGTGGGACTCTTGAACCCTATCTTTTAATGGCCTGGCTGGGTATGGTGCATAATTTTTGATGCTAGGGAGACTGAGGCAGGTAATAGATTGGGTTGAAGAATTTCGAGTTAACAGTGAAACTAACATTGATCTGGTGGACATATTAAATCTGACATCAACATAGTGAATCTTGGAAGTGGAGGGCCCCAGGCTTCCCAAGGAAGGGAGAACTAGATTAGGTCAGAAAAGCAGAGTATGTTAAAAGATGTGTGTTGATTATTTGAGGGATCAAGCCATGAGCGGCCACTACACTAGCCTGAGGGAAAACAAATCCCAGTCTTAGACAGACAGATAGGTAGATAGAAAGATAGATAGATAGATAGATAGATAGATAGATAGATAGATAGATAGACAGACAGACAGACAGACAGACAGACAGACAGACAGATAGACAGATAGACAGATAGACAGATAGATAGATAGATAGATAGATAGATAGATAGATAGATAGATAGATAGATAGATAGATAGATAGATAGATAGAAGATGGATGGATGGATGGATGGATGGATGGATGGATGGGTGGATGGACGGACAGACGGATGGTGGCTAAACAAATAAATAAGCAAATGAAAGAATTTACAAATTAATTAATAGATAAGTTGACAGATACAGATAAATAAACAAATAGAAGATGGCTAAATGAATAAAAAGATATTGTTATTGTTGTTATTGCGTTCATCCTTCGTTGCCGAAGAAGACCATGCCATCAGAGAAATGATGACATGACTTGCACTTGACTTTGTTTGGAGTGAAGGAGGACTGTGCAAGGTCACTAGTTTCACTTTCTCCTCCGGGGCCATCTAGATACAAGTGAATGAAGGAATATATACATAAGCAAATGAACAAATAGATAAGCAAAAGCCAAAGAAGCAGATACAGCTAAATAAAAAATAGGTAGATAAACAAATGAAGAAACACATAAATTGTTGGATAGATAGATATAGATATAGATATGGATATATGAATGAATAAAGTTTGGTGTAACAGTTGTCGAGCCCTGTCAGCTACTGACATGCCCAAATAATCAAGACCCCATGTGGTCAGTGAATCTGACAATAATGTTCAAGTAATTTTTTCTAACACCAAAACAGTTCTGCAGGGCTGTCTCCAGCTAATGATTACAAACTGCTCTGGTAAATGATCTCTTTTCCAAATAAAGCAGATCAAAACCTCACCAAGAACAAATATGACCCTCCATCATCTCACAAATCTTGTTAAAATGAGAGCCAAAGTGGACACACTTCACAGGCTTGGCTCTACATCCATTACTGTAATATGTGTAAGCCAAGAGGTTTGGATGGTATTGCTTGAGAATTAATGGTATAGGAGGGTAGATACTCCCTGATCCTAATGGACTCTGGTCACGGGGTCACAGAACTACAGCATTTCTAAGAGCCAGTCTAATAATAATGATAGTAACAAGAAAAGTCACACGTACATAGCAACTTACTGTAGGAGTCCTGTGACATGGCCAGTGAAAATATCATTACCTCCATTTGCTGGATGAGGAAACCACCAGAAAAACAAGGTGAAAGACTCATCCTTGATGACATGCCTTGTAAGTAGCTAGAATGAGGAGCTGGAGCAGGTTCTTCTGACCTCCAAGTTCAATGTTCTTTGGATCCCATCAAACTGCTTTCAGCAAGAGGAGACGACAGAGATAATTGGGTCAAACCTCCCCATTCAGCCGAAAAGATGCCAAAAATAAAGAGGAGTGACCTCTGAGACTGCAAGACTTCACAGTCCAGGAGACAGACACTTCTTGCTAACATGCTGAATGTAGACAACGGGGAACCAAAAAGAAAGGATGGGAAATTAGGACTAGACAGTCAGGAGCCTGGCAGTGCACAGAAGCTGGAGGTCAGCAAGACAGTGGGCCAAAGCTACTCAGACAGTAGAAGACCCAGAGAGATGGGATAGGAATTGGATCTGTATTTTCCCTGATAAAGAGAACTCTCAGATAAGGAAACTCTCCCCATCAGTGTAGGTCAGCACCTTCTAGTCTTAGAGTTTCTCAAACTCAAATAGAAAGGAGACCACTAATCCATTCCCGTGGACCACATGTTGATTTAGTTTTAAAAAGTTTATTGTGTTACTGTATTTTTACTCATTTGTTAAATATTTCCTAACTGCATTTTAATCTGGTTCAGGCCACACCTGGTAGGCCTCACATTTGGCACCTGGCCTCAGGCCATATCTGGGAATATTATTAGAAGAATGTGGGGTGCAGGCCTCACATTTGACACCTGACCTAGAGCACTGGAAAGTCATTGCTCCACAGCCACCTCTGAACCAAGGAGAGGATTACTTGGAACCTGAGACAATGTCTGTCTTAGACAAGAAATCTCATATGTTTCCTTATAAAGGAGTAGAGTGGTTGGTTTTCCAAACAGAACCAGCCCTTGATTGGCCTAAGGCTCAAAGGCTGCTACAATGAAATAGATTCCCCAACATTTAAGTGACCCATTATCTGGTATCCCTAGTCAGGTACAAACTCCAAGCTAGTTACCATTATTACTCCTGAGTTGGGATAGGACTCGTAAAGTCAATGGTGGGGTAGAGGTGATACTGAGAGTGAGAGCATAGTTCTTCCATGGAATTGGAAAACCAGACCTGGGATAGGAAACCATGGAAATCTCCACCTTTCCCATCCAAGGCCAGATTGGGGGAGAAAGATCATAAGACAAAGAGTTGAAAGGCCTGTAACATCAAACTTCCTTTTTTTTTTTTTTTTTCAAAGTTCACATTTGATTTGAATTTGGTTGAATCTTCAAAATAAAAGGCTGGACTAAGGTTAGAGGCTAACATGTCTTTTTTTTTTTTTTTTTTTTTTTTTGAAAATCAGTTTCTTGGGCTTTGGTGGGGAAAGTTTTTGACTTTGAAAAGCTTTACAAAGCAGACAGAATTCAAAAGCCACGGCAATGAAGGGACAAGCAAGTCAGCTTCATGTAGAAGAAAGATGATTGGAGAGACCTTAAAATTGAATTTTAGTTCTTCAGTGACCTTGGGGAAGTCATTTCCCTTGTATGGGCCTCAGTTTTCACACCATTAAATATTTTAAGACCACAAAGAAGATGATCTTTTAATGAGGGCATAACCAGGAAGGAACAGTAAGGGCTTTTCCCCAGAGCACCAAAATATACAGGGCATGGACAGTACTTGTGTTCCATCAGAAACATAAAAACAACTGAGTTTAGCACCTAGTTCTAAATTAAAATGAACAAAAATAGGAAATGACCAGAAGGCACTTCTTTGCATCCAGCTGCCACAATCCAGATGAACATATCCTACTACTCAACTATTATGGTGGAACAAGCTCACAGTGTCCTGAGGCTTCTGTTTCCTGTCCCTCCTCCCAAATAAGTGTCTCTTATGGAATTGATTTGAGAGCCTTATATCTCCAGTGCGTCATATAGAACCTTGTATGCAGTAGGTACTTCAGTGTTTGTTGAACCAAATCAGAGTTTGACTCTTACATTTGGGCATGGGACTTTTAGTCAGAAGTTGTTGTTCAGTCGTGTCCAACTGTTTGTGCCCTCATTGGGGGTTTTCTTGGCAGAGATATTGGAGTGGCTTGCCATTTCTTCTCCAGCTTATTTTATAAATGAGGAACTGAGTCAAATAGGATTAAAGACTTGCCCAGGGTCACACAGCTATTAATTTTCTGAGGCTGGATTTGAACTCAAGTCTTCATGACTCCAGTCCTAGCTCAATGTTCTACTCAGCTTTCTACATTAAGGAAAGTACTACATCAAGCCCAAACTGCTAGTGCCCTTAGCTCCAGAAAAAAAGATCATATTTTACATATATTTGTATATGAATGTTTGTATTCCCAAATAAAATGTAAGTTCCTTAAAAACAAGGATGATTTAATTTATGTCTTGTGTCATCCAACCTAGCA